>NW_006399952.1:5567041-5605011 GCF_000299155.1 Elephantulus edwardii
GGATGGGAGTGTCAGAGACAGTGCGATTGGCACAGGACAGAGCGGAGTTTAGGGCTGTTGTACATAGGGTCGCTATGAGTCGCAAGCTACTCGACGGCACATAACAACAACAACATGCAGAGCAGATTATCCGAGAGGCTGGGCTCTATGAGGAGAAGTGTGGCGTCAGGATTGGTGGAAGGGAACATTACATGGTTTAAAATCAAGAAAGGTATGTATCAGGGCTGTATCCTTTCTTCATACCTATTCAATCTTTATGCTGAGAAAATAATTCAAGAGGATGACCTTTATGAAGAAGAATGTGACATCAGAATTGGAGGAAGACTCATTAACAACTGAATTATATAGATGACACAATCTTGTTAGCACAAAATAACGAGTACCTGAAGAGCTTGCTGTAGAAGATCAAGGACGGCAGCTGTGAGTATGGATTTGCCATCTCAACATCAAGATCAGTGAAAGAGAGGATGACCATCAGTGTGATGGATTGACAGTGACTGCAGCAAGAAGCTCAAGAACGTCAGAAATGATGAGGATGGCACAGGATAGAACAGGGTTCAAACATGTTGTTTACAGTGTCACTATGGGTCGTACTTGACTCAATAGCACCTAACAATAACACCAACACAACTGAACTGACTGAGTTTTCAGAGGCTGTAAACTGCACAGGAGGAGACTGCTCATTTTTCTCCCAAGGAACAGCTGGTGGATTTGAACCTGCCTTTGAATTAGCAGCACAACTCCATCAGAGCTCCTGTTTATCAAACAGTTTCAACCAACACACAAATTCTGAAGATGCAAACATTGAGGGAGAGGCTAGCTTTGCTTTTCAATCATAAGGAGGAACAAGTTGAGTCTTTTTATGCTTGTAGGGTGGGGTACTTGCCTGCTAACAGAAATATTGCTGGTTCAAACCTACCTAGTGATTCCACAGGCCTTGGAAGCTGATGAGGCAGTTTTATTCCACCATGTGGGCTTACTAGGAGTTCTAATGAAGACCCAGCAACAACAACCTGGCCATGTGCACAGAAGAACTTCTTGCTCTCCCAGTAGGGTGTGGTTGACTGCGGCTAGCAGCCACATCCTCTAGGCTCAGATTACTCATTGCCTAATTTTGTAATTTCCTTTGACTTCAGTCCCAGATTCAAGGAGATGAAACCTTCCTGTGTTTGGATGTAGATATGAGTGTGTTCCCAGCTTGGCTGCATTGGGGAATCAACCGCGGAGCACTGTGAACACTGAGGGACCTTAATTCACCTAGTCCCTAGTCTGGGCTGAGACCCCATCACGCTGTTAGGTGTTGAGTCTGTGCTGACTCATAGCGATCCTGTGTAGAACAGAAGGAAACCCTACCCCCATCTTACACCACACTCCCTCACCCTCCTGTGTCCATTGTGATGGGCATCATGTCAATTCATGTCTTGAGGGGCCTCCTCTTTTTAGATAACCATCTACTCATCCAATCACAATGTCCTTTTCCATTTCTTAAGTTCTTCTAATCATATGATGATTCAGGAAACTCTTCAGAATCTTAGAACACCCCAGGCCCAGGTCAGGAATATTTACTACAGTCATTCATCCAGCCTGTGTTTGTTGAGTGTTTACTCTGGACCAGTCACTCTTCTACGCACTGAGGTGCATGTTTGTCAGACAACTCTCTCCCTTGCTGGAGCTTGCATTCTGGAAATGAGACTGCCAACAGTCAAATAAAGATGTCAACAGGTAACAACTATGTGGAAAGTAGCTGTTTAGCATCACGGTTAAGGTCATCAACTTCAACCAGCCAGAGACTGTCTTTGTAAGCTTCAGGAAGTAACTTCACCTCTCTTTTCTCAGTTTCCTCATCCATAAAAAGGGCATGAAGTATCAAGGTCAATACAGTCTGTTGAGAGAATTTAAAGCATCAATATATGTAAAATACTTTGAGCAATTTCAAATAGTTAGAAAATAGCCAGTAAGAATTAACTATGAGTTGATTTATGCATTTGTTTGTCTGTGTGCTCATTTTGAAAAATCCCATTGGCTACAGGGTAAGGTTTTCTGTAATCTCTATGGAAGCAGGCTGCCAGACTTGGTTCTTCCACCATGCCAGTGGATGGGTTTGAACCAACAACCTTTCAGTTAGCAGGTGAGTACAGACCATCTGCACCATTCAGGGACCTTAAGAGTTAACTATTATTTTAACATCTGCTGATAATATTACAAAGGGGAAAAAAGCCATTTGGATTATGTGTTATAGGAAATGAGAGGATAAGGAGCTGGGAGGGATGTTAATTTAGCTAGGTTGGTTGGATAAGTTCTAAGAAATGACATTTGTGCAAACTTAAATGAAGATAGGGACTGATTCTTCAAATACATGAGGGAATACTATTCTTGAATAAGAGGAGAACAAACACAAGATCTCCAAGCAGGAGTCCATTAGGTGGGCCCAGGAAGAAGACCTGAGAAGACGACATGGGGTGTAGTGAACAGCAGGGAGGCTAAGGGAACAATAATCATTGTGTCACTCAGAACATCTGTTCCCAGAGCAGGATCCTTAATTTACACACACAGCTCTCCCATTACACTAAAAGTCTCAAGTCTTTGTATTACTAGGTTCTATGTTGGGTCTTGGAATATGTTCTGCACATGTTTATTGAATAAATGAAAACTAATTATTAACCATGAAGATCCCTCAATCATCAAATTAGAATACCAATGTTTTAGGCACGCTTGTTCACTCTCTAGTTGCATATAAAACCCAGCTGACAAAAGTGATATTTATAGAGATCTCCTAAGGCAGTGTTGGTTTGTTTTTTTTACAATAAATATAGTCTGCAACTCATGAAAAGAAATGTCCAGATGGGCTACCAATTGATCAAAGCAATTACAAGTTCTTTTCTTGGTTCTAACAGTGCATACAATTCCCTAGAGTCCCTTTATGATACACAACTGCTTATGTGCAGTCAAGGCTTACCAAAGTGAGTGCTAGCCTCACGTTTCCCAGGGGCTGACTTGATACTCAGCTGAGGAGTCCTGTTACCAAGCCCTGCTTGCTGGAGTCACCATCCCCAGTTGTCCGTGTGTCAGCAGGACTGGAATTCCTGCCAATGTTAGACAGGAAGTTTTGCTACTATTGCATCATCAGTGTTGTTTAGAGTGGGTAGTGGTTTTCCCTTGCAGTCTTTCTTGCACTTCACTTGTTTTTCTCTTCATGGTAGTTTAGGTGAAAGTTTGCAGAGCAAATTCGGTTTCAACAATTTATACACATTTTGTTTTGTGGCATTAGTTGCGGATCCATCCCGTATAGTTATGTTCTTCCTGCTTCCTTCCTGGGCTCCCCTCTTTCCATCCACCCTTCTTTCTTGCCTTCTGAGCTTTGTTTTTTGGGGGAAAATACTGCTGTTTTTGCTCTTGTCTGATTGACTCTTCTTGGGAGTACATTCCTTCCATGTGCTCCTGTTTACTGTCAAGACTTGCCTGTTGTTTAGCTACATGGTGATCATCAAGGGTGGGGCTCAGTCCCAGACTTGGACGGGGTCTTGGTGGCGAGGACTCTATCAAACTCTATAAAAGCAGTAGGTCTGGGGCTTTGCTCTTATTAAACTGAATTTGGATTTGATTCTGCATTTTTCTTCCCTTCTGTCCAGGACCGTGTGTGGTCTCTGTCAGAGCAGGTGATAGTGGTAGTTGGGTACTCTGTAGACCTTTCCTCAAGGAAGCAGAGGTTGTAGTTTGTGTGGTTCACTCATCCTTTGGACTATGTGTTTCCTGGACTATTTGATTTTCCTTGATTAACAATTGATTAACAATGAGAGTTCCACCTTAGATGGCCTACCTTTCAACACCCCAGTTGCTAGTTCAATACCTCAAGGGGGCTGTGAACTCTTATGCCAATTAGTGTAGCTGTTCTCAGATACTGTGCTCTTAATTCATGACATTTTCTTGCATTTTAAGAATAACTTTGTTTCTCCTTACCTTTAGAAATCTAGCTTGCCATAAGTGGTTTTTGGGTTAAGCTTTGTAGGATGTGGGGCAGGTCATATCTCACCAAAACTTTTCCATTACTCAGGTCCCTGTGCTCAAACATTTTCCCCTGGATTGAAAAGTTGATGGTTCCAATCTACCCAGCAGTGCTGCAGAAGACCTGCTTCCTTGAATATTACAGACAAAGAAAAAAAATTCTATAAGATAGTTTTACTCTATAAGGAATCAGGTCACTATGAATCAGAATCAGAACTAAGTCAATGAAGTGGGTTATTTTGGAGTTTTTTTCCCTATAACCTAATTTTAAAGTCCTGTATGTATATGTGTGTGCATACACACACAGAGCTCTGGTGTACTGGTATTACTGTTGTGTACTATAGAGTTGAAATAGAACCATAGCTGTCACTCTGGAGGATATTCAGAGGTAGTTAATAGCACAAGAGGAGAGATTGTCCATCCTTCTCCCGTGGAGCAGCTGGTAGACTCGAAGAGCGTGCCTTAGAGATTGCAGTGCAGCTTCTTGCCACTAGACCACCAGAACTCCCTAGTAGTAGGGAATTGTACAGCCAAATCAGAGGTATGTGGTTCGGATGTACCAGATTCCCCATGGGAGAATGATAGGCAATCTCCTCCTGTGTAATTTACTGCCTTGGAAAACTCACTCGTAAGTCAGCCATGAGTCAGTTCCAACTCGATGGTATGCAAAACCAACTTTATATATACATATTTGTGTATTTGATAATTATTTGTTAGGTGTAAATGAATTAAGCACAACTCAGCGACCCTATGAAGAACAGATCTGAACCATCCTAGCCTCTGCAGTTCTGATCACCCCTCACACAGTAGAGCCCATTGCTGCAGTCTCTGTATCAATCCATCTCATTGAGGGTAATCCTACCTTTCACTGACCCTCCACCTTTCCAAATATGATGTCCCTTTCCAAAGAATAGCCCCTTCTAACACATGCAACCTGTGTTATGCAAATGACACAGTTTTGCTTGCCAAGGCGAAGGAGGACCTGAAGGACTTGCTGCAGAAGGTTAAGGACTATAGTCACCAATATGGATTGAAGCTCAACATCAAGAAAACAAGATATGCACAACTGGGCAATTGGCTGCATCATGATAGATGGAAAAGAGAGAGAGATTGTTAACAATTTCAGCTTGCTTGGTCCCACAATCAATATTCTTGACACTGTTGTTGTTGTTGTGTACTGTAGAATTGGAACCAACCCATAGCTGACCTTCTAGCAGATTTTCAGAGGCAGTTAATCTCATAGGAGGAGGCTTCCCATCCTTCTCCTGGGGAGTAGCTGATGACCTCAAACCACGTTCCTTTGGGATTGTAGCACAACTTCTTGCCACTAGGCTAGTCTTGGCCTAGCTATTTGGGAAATAAAAAGATGAATTGCATTGGGAAAATCTGCTGTCAGGGACCTCACCAGAGTGTCGAGGAGCAAGGATATCAGTCGGGGGACTAAGGTGCACCTGATCTAAGCTATGGTCTTTGTAATTACTTACTATGCATCAGAGAGTTGGATGATGATTAAGGATGACAGAAGAAGAATAGATTCCTTTGAATTGTGGTGCTGGAGAAGAGTACTGAACATACCATGGACTGCCAAGAGAACCAACAGGTCTGTCCTGAAGAGGGTAAAAACACATTTCTCCTTGGAGGCAAGGATTTAATGCTCTGTATCACATATTTTGGGCTTGTAGCCTAGAGCGACTGGTCCTTGGAGAAGGACATCATGCTTGGAAGGGTAGCGGGACAGCACAGTAGAGGAAGACACCAGATGATATGGAGTAATTAGGGTTTGTAGAGGCAGAAAATTAATTGCAAGATTGCCCATCTTTTCCCCCGAGGAGCAGCCAGTGGATTTGAATATGTATCTTTGGGTTGCCAGTGCAACTTCTTACCATTCAGCCACCAGAGCACATACAGATTTGGTTTTGTTGATAAAACACACAGTAGAAACATGTACCAGATCCCAGTTTCCATATGTATGTTTCAGTGACACTTGATACATTTTTCAGGTTGTACAATCCATTGGTGTTGAACGGATTCTGACTCAGAGTGACCTCCATGTGACTTTTGAGGCTACAAACTTTTACTGCAGTTGTATCTCTTCCTCTTGCAGAATCACGTATGAACTTGAGTAGACCACCTCTGGGTTAACAGCCCCACAGGAAGCTCACCAGCAGGGCTCTTGAAGCCATCCTCATGGGATTTCCGAGTGCTAAAGCATATCCCATGATTTTTACTTGTCTTTCTGATGGTTAATGGCACTGAGTATCCTTTCATGTGTTTGCTGGCTCTTTGAATGGCATCTTTGATGAAATGTTCTTGCCCATTTTATGATTGGTGTTATTTGTCTTTTTATTGTTATGTTGTCAGTGTTTTATAGACATATTTTGGCAATTAGATGTTTACCAGATCTAGAGTTTCCAAAGAAATGTCCGTAGGGTTTTCAGTGGCTGGCTTTTGGGAAGTAAATCACTAAACCTTTTTTCCACTTCTTTTTTTTTAAAAAAAATTTAAATTTATTATTAATTTCAGTAAAAATTTACAGGGACTTTGGATTTCCACTCATTCATTGTTGTACTTTTCTCCCCTCCCAACCTTCCCCCCTAGTACACACTACCCTCTTGGAAAAGTAAAAGAAAAATTCTTTCATTGTTTTACAAACCCTCCCCCAGGTCCCTCCACCATGTAGGCTTCGCTCTAGACACCTGTCATGACAAAAATACCTAATCACATACCCCTTTTAAACAGTTTTCTCCCTCATCTGTTTCAGTGCAGTATACATTATTGAGCCCATCTTTCTCAGTCTCCTCCCAACCCCAAGGTCAGTCCTGTTTCACAACAGTGGCACCATGCAGTATTTGTCCTTTTGTGGCTGAGATACTTCACTCAGCATAATGTCCTTCAGAGTCACCCATTTTGAATAATATTGCATGAGTTCCTTGTTTTTCAATACAACATAGTATTCCATTGTGTATACCACAGCTTCTCTATCCATTCGTTTGTTGGTGGGCACTTCGGTTGTTTCCAACTCCTTGCTATTGTGAACAAAGCTGCAGTAAACATGGGTGTGCATATATCTGCTTGGATGTCAGTTATGGTATCTTTGGGGTATATTCGCAGTAGTGGGATTGCTGGGTCAAATGGTATCTCTATTTGCAACTTTTTGAGAAAGTGCCATACTGCCTTCCACAGTGGTTGCACCATTTCACACTCCCACCAACAGTGAATAAGGGTTGCAGTTTCTCCACAACCTCGCTAGCATTTGTTGCTTGCTGTTCTGTTAAATTTTGCTATTCTGTCTAGGGTGAGATGATATCCAATGTCCTTCTGTATGAGCTTGAACTTCTAACCTTTTTGGTCAGTAGCAGAACTCATTACCTTTTACACCATTCAGGAACTCCTCTGCCTCTCTTACGTTGGTGGCCTTATATTTGTTTCTCTGAGGGACCAGAATTTTTCCCACTTGAAGCTTTTCCACACCTGTTGTTTTTCTGTCTGTGCGCCCCTCTTCTTTACTCTCTACACATCCTTTTCATCTGGCTAATCCCAAGTCCCATTTCAGGTCCTCATTTAAGCATCTCTGTTTCAGGCAAAGCTTTCCTGGCCCCTGGCTCAAGACTGCCCCACTCCCAAGCTCTGTGTCCTGGGCTCTTTACTGCTCATTTGCAGAGTGGGTTACTCTCAGGATCTATCTGAATTTTAATCCTTCTTGCTGAATTTCCAGCTTTCCCATGAACCCACGGACAACATCTGGCATGTTCGCCGTGGCACCCCACCTCTAAGGCACCGTGCCAGACAGAGTTGGCAGTCATTAAATATTAATCCTTTCCCTACTTGGCTGCATACCATCTTCCTTGCCTGACCAGCCCACTGTCCAAACCACCAGTTCAACCTTGACCCTACAACTCCCTGACTTAATTTGCAGAAAAGCTGGTTATCCACAAGTTCATGTTTATTTAACAGAGATATAAGTCAGATATGTGAGTAATAAGACAGGCTCAACAGGCAGGTATAGACCAGGCACATTACTATTGACAGTGCATCCTGACACAGCTGGAAATGTTCTCTCTTTATCCCCCAGCCTGCAAGACAGGGCTCTCATTTCTGCCAGAGAAACAAAATCTTCTTTAGAGAAAATCTTTCACAATGGGATTTCAAGTGGCAGGGAAAAGCCTTGCTCTGGCTACTTCAAAGCTGTAAGGCATCACGGTAATTCACATCGTATCCTCGCAACTGAGGAAGAGGAAGGGGAGCCAAAAGGTATGAAAACCAAAAACAAAACAACTTTCCTGAAAAGGCATTCCACAAAAGCTCTGTGCCTCAGGAGAAGGGCGGCTCTGCCATTCCCAGTACCATGGAGAAAAGAGGTCTTTCTCTTCTCTAACTCTCAAATACGTGGAGAGCACTCAGCCACACTTATATGTTCCTGACTTTCATCGATTTGATTTTCAAATGTTAAAAAAGACATTTAATAAATAAGGCCAACTGCATTACAATACTCCATTGTTGGCACAGAAATTTCTGGTGCTGAACCAACTCATTCCTAGAAATGTTTTCCATTCCATAAATAGCTGAAAGGGATGCTTTAAAGGGGACCAAAACGTCAACTGGGGGGCTTCTGTGAGAAATGACATCAGTTGTCAAGAACTAGGGTGCAAAAAATGGCTAATCCCAGTGCCATTTATCCCCACCTCTACCCCAGCAGCAGCTGCTAAGCAGTCATAGCAGTTTAGCACAATGCTGGGAAAGGTGGCTGGAGAATCACACCACTGAGGCTTGAATCCTGTCTTTGTTATCTAATATTTAATATTTATTTAACTCATTGTGGGCATTTCTTAAGCTGAAGGAACTGAAGAACAAATTCAAGCCTTGAGTTCCAATTCTTTTTTTTAAAAAAAAATTTTATCTTATTAATTTTAATGAACATTTACAGAGATTTTGGATTTCCATTCATTCATTGTTGCACTTTTCTCCCTGCCCACCCCTCCCCCCTAGTTCGCTCCTCTCTTTGACAAGTAAAATTCTTTCATTGGTATACAATCCCCCTGCTGCCCCTCCGCCCCCACCCCGAGTACACTCCACTACGCAACCTTAATTCTGGACTCTTGTAATAACCACAATGCCCTATCATCTATCGCTTTTAAACTATTCTCTCTCTCATCTGTTTCAATGCAGTATACACAATTTATCCAGTTTTTCTCAGTCTTACCCCAACCCTGATGTCAGTCCCATTCTACAACAGTGGCATTAGGCAGTATTTGTCTTTTTGTGATTGAGATATTTCACTCAGCATAATATTCTCCAGGGTCACCCATTTTGAATAATATTGAATGAGTCCCTTGTTTTTCTTTTTTCTTTTTGTGCATGTACCATCAAATCAGATCTGACTGGTACAGGAGGAGATTGCCCCTCCTTCTCCAGCAGAGCATCTGGTGGACTCGAACCTCATACCTTTGGGCTTGCAGTGCAGCTTCGAGTCCCTTGTTTTTTAATGCAATGTAGTATTCCACTGTGTGAATATATCAGAGCTTCTCTATACATTCATTTGTTGATGGATGAGTTGTAATTCTTAAAGATGTTTTGAGCAGAATATTAAATGATCCAGGAAGCATTAAAAGAAGATGGAAGGAGTATAGAGAGTCACTGTACCAAAAGGAATTGGCTGACACAGAAGAATTTTATGAAACAACACATGATCAAGAGCCCGTGGTGATGAAGGAAGAAGTTCAAGCTGCTCTAAAAGAATTGACAAAAAACAAGATCCCAGGAATTGATAGCATACCAACTGACATATTTCAATAAATAGATGCTGCCCTGGATGCACTCACCAAGTTGTGCCAAGAAATCTGGAGGACAATCACCTGGCCTACTGAGTGGAAGAGAGCCATATTTGTTCCCATTCCAAAAAAGGTGACCCAATAGAGTGAGGAAATTATAGAACAGTGTCATTACTATCACATGCAAGCAAGATTCTGCTGAGAATTATCCAAAAACAACATCAACAGAGAATTGCCAGATGTGCAAGCTGGATTTAGAAGAGCCCATGGTACTAAGGATATTATAATTAATGTTAGATGGATCTTGGCTGAAAGCAGAGTACCAGAGGAATGTCTATCTGTGTTTCAATGATTATATAAAGGTATTTGAGTGGATCACAACAAACTGTGACTGACTTTGAGAAGAATGGGAATCCCAGAACACTTGATTGTGCTTATACAAACCCTATACTTGGACCTGGAGGCAGTTGTCGGAACAGAGCAAGGAGTCAGAACAGAACAAGGAAACAATGCATGGCTCCAAGCTGGGAAGGATGTGTGTCAGGGATGTGTTCTATCTCCACACCTTTTCAATCTATATGCAGAACAGATCATCTGGGAGGCTGGGCTTTCTGAGGAGGAAGGAGTGGGGCACCAGGATTGGAGGAAGTCTCATCAACAATCTGTTATGCAGATGATACAACCCTGCTTGCTGAAACTGAGGAGTACCTGAAGCACTTGCTGCAGAAGGTCATGTACTGCAGCCTTCAATATGGATTGAAGCAGCTTTTGCTAGATGATGAAGAGACTAAGACTGTTAACATCTTTAGTTTGCTTGGCTCCACAATCACCACTTTTGGTAGCAGCAGTCAGGAACTTAAAAGACGAATTGCATTGGCAAAGACTGTTGTCAGGGACCTCTCCAAAGTACTGAAGAACAATGATGTCAGTCTGGAGACTAAGGTGCACCTGAACTAGGCCATAGTCCTTGCAATTACTTGCTTTGTATCAGAAAGCTGGACAATGACTAGGGATGATAGAAAGATAATTGATGCCTTTGAGCTGTGGTGCTGGAGAAAAGTATTGAATATATCATGGACAGCCAGGAAAACAAACAGGTCTTTTCCAGAGAGGGTAAAACCAGGCTGTTCCTTGGAGGCAAGGATTCTTCGGCTTCATCTGACATAATTTGGGCATGTTGCAAGAAGGGACCAGTCCTTGGAGAGGGATGTCATGTTTGGGAGGGTGGAGGGACAGAGCAAAAGAGGAAGACCCTTGGTGAGATGGATTGATTCAGTGACTGGGGTAATGGGGGTAAGTCTGTAAGAGACAATAAGGTTGGCACAGGATAGAGCAGGGTTCAGGTTCAGGGCTATCGTATACAGTGTCACTATGAGTCATAGGCAACTCGACGGCACATAACAATAATAACAACAATGTCTTGGTTAGGTTTCTCCATCCCAAAGCCTTGAGTTGGTCATCAAAGGAGAAATAGAAAATACTGATCTTATGTCACTGGCTGGACTGAGTGATTAAATGGTTTCATATTATAAGGCACACGGAAAAGTGTTTGGTAGTAAATAAATACTCAGGAAATATTAGCTATTAATTCAAAACAAAGCACAGCCCAAACGTCCATCAACAAGCAAATAGATCAACAAATTGTGATATATACAGGAAATGAAGTGCTATCAGCAATAAAAAAAGAGAAGAAACACTTTTGATATGCACAACACGGGGTGGGGGGGGAATCTCAAAATAACTATGCTGAGCAAAGGAAATACTTGCTGCCTGATTCCATTTATAAAGAACTCTAAAACTTGCAAACTAATCATTTGACAGTGACTGAAATCAGCTAAGTCATTGCTCAGAAATGAGGAGGAAAGGAAAGGTTGTAGAAAGGTGCAGAAGTGGAGTGAGGCAGGAGCTGACAACTTTGAACTTCACAAGGGGGAGGAATCTTCATCAACAGCACAAAGCTGATTCCAATGACATCAAGCATGCATGCCCCCGCCCTACGCACCAAACTTTTCTCCCAGTTCTGACACCAACTATCTCTCCCACAGCACTAACTGCTTTTCCACTGGGCCTGGCAATTCACTGCAACAATCACACAGAATTCATAGACAATACTCACAGTTACGGGATTATTAGGGAAAATAACAGTTACAGTTCAGGATCCAGAATAACCCAGGATACCACTCTTCAGTCAGAGCAGCCTCCTTTTTAGCCATCCCTGAAGTTAGGCCTTTCTCTGGCCCTTAGTCTCACTGATTTGACCTTTGCCCTGCTCAGGCAAGCTCTTTGTTATCTCTGTTGATACAAGTGCCCAGGGCACCTCGCTCCACTAAGCCTAGCCAGGCACAGAGGTGCTCTGTGACTCAGCAAATCTAGTTCTCTGACAGATGCCTGATGGCAAGCCTGCCTTCAGTTAAGTCTCTTACCCCAAAGGCATTTAGCTTTCTCACTCAGTGGGCCACAGCTCTGTCTCACACCAGAGATGGCATCTGCTGGTTCTGCTACCTCTGTCGCTGCCATCCCTCCAGTTTACAGCTCTTTGTCTCCTGGTGCAAGGAAAGGTTCTGCATAGAGAAACTGGATTCAAAGAATGTGTCACACTCCTGGCGTTTATTTCTAGATGGTATTGAGATCCCCATTTTCCCACTCTGGGATGGCTTAGCTTAAGCCTGGCAGGATAGCAAGACGAACTAGTCCCCAACAGGGGGCTTCATATATCTTATTTTTATAGTTCCCCTTTATAAATATCTTATTTACATTATTAGCAATTTATCAAATTCCCTTTGCATATAACAAGCACCTCACATTTGCATAGTCCTATCTAGTCATTTGGTGGGAGTCACAAAGCAAGGAGACTTGCTATGCATTTGAGAACTGGACAATGAATAAGGATGACAGAAGAAGAACTGAAGCCTCTGAGCAGTGGGATTGGAGAAAAGTACTGAATATTCCGTGGACTGCTAAAAGAGTAAACAGGTGTGTTGTGGAAAAGGTTCAGCCAGCATCTTTCTTGCAGACAAGGAAGGCAAAGCTTCAGCAATCATATTGTGGTCATGCTGCTAGTAGAGGTGATACCGTGGAAAGGAATGTCATGCTCAGAAAAGTGGAAGGTCAGCAAATGAGAGGAAGATCTCCAACAAGATGGATTGACATGGTGACTAGAGCAATGGGCTCAAGTGTGAGAGATGATGAGGACAGCATAGGAGAGGACAGGATTCAGATCTGTTTCTCACTGGGCTGCTATGAGTCATACTTGTCTAGATGACACCTAACAACAACAAGAACAACAACAGTAATGAGACTCATAGTAAGTCATTCACAGCACCTCAGGAGAGATTCTTAAGGAGTATGAGGAAGTTTTTGAGAGTTACAGGTATGTTCATGACATTGATAATGGCGATAGTTTTATGGTTGTATAAGATACCAAGACATTAACTGAATCCTACTTTTAAAAATGTTACTAACAATTTAATAAATATATTATAGAAAAGGAATACTTATCATAAAGAGAAATAAAGTTCTGATTCACACCATCATGGATGTATCTTTTTAAAAAAATTTTATTATTTTTGTGTGTGTACCTTCAAATAGGATCTGACAGGTACAGCAGGAGATCGTCCCTCCTCCAGCAGAGCATCTGGTGGATTCAAACCACACATCTCTGCAATTGCAGTACAGCTTCTCGTCAGTAGGCCACCAGAACTCAACCATGGATGAATCTTAAAATCGGTATACTTTATGAAATAAGTCAGACACAGAGGTACTAACAGTGTATAATCCCACTTGCATGAACTATCTAGAATAGGCAAATGCACAGAGACAAAAGTATATTATTGATAAAAAAAAGTATACTACTGATTACCAGGGGTTCCAGAGGAAATGAGAATTAATTCTTAGTGGATACTGAATTATTGTTTAGGAAGATGAAAAATATTTGGAAATGGATGATGGTAATGGCTGCATGACCTGGTGAATATTATTTTTTTAAAAAGTATTACTTTTAATGAAAGTTTACAGAGACTTAGGATTTCCAGTCGTTCATTGTTGCACGACCTGGTGAATATTATTAATGTCAATGAATTACATATATACTTTAAGAAAGTTAAAATTCCAAGGGGGTCAAAAGGTTCAAGTCAAAACACCTACAGTAATTAATTTTTACATTGGGAAAGGTTTTACTTTCTTCTCTCATTTTGTTTGTATTTTTTAATCTACATAGAATTGGTATTACTTTTACAATGGAAAAACTTTCATTTTAAACAAAAACAAAAGCAAAATATTTCTGATATCTGTAGAACTGCTACCTTTGTTCAGAATAGCATGAAACCTTCTTGGCACTATGACCAATAAAGATAGCCATCAGATGTAAACAAGCAGTAAATATTTTTTAAAAATAAACAAAATATCTTCAGCCCAGGAAGCTGTCTTTGAGAGCTGAGCCATGGGATGGTTTCAGAAAAGTCCTACAATACCCCTTGACACTCAAATGAAAGGATGATGTCAATGTCTTAATGTCCCTTGATTCTTACCTGGATCTTAAACTGCCACAGTTCCTGCCTGTACTATCTTAGCCTGAAATTTAGGGTATTTTTATCCTGTGTTTCCCTGAGTTAATCAGTGAGTGCCAAGACTATCAAACACCTGTTCTGGTGCACACGGTATACCTGATCCAAGCCATGGTCTTTCAGTTGTGTGCTGTGCATCTGAAAGTTGGACAATGAATAGAAACGCCAGAAGAATTGGTGCCTTTGAGTTGTGGTGCTGGATTTTCCATGGACAGCATAAACAACAACCAGGTCTATCTTAGAGGAGGGGCAACCAAGGTCCCTGTTATGGAGGAAGATGATGAAATTCGGTCTCACATACTTTGGACACGTTGTCAGGAGGGGCTAGTCCTTGGAAAAAGACATCATACTGGGAAAGGCAGAGCATCAGAGAAAGAGGAAAACCCTCAACAAGATGGACTGGCCCAGTGACGATAACAATGGACTTGAACATGATGCAGGACAGGGCAAGATCCAGCTCTGTTGTTCAAATGGTTTCTCTGAGTCATAGTGGACTTGATGGCACCTAACAATGCCAACAATCAGCCAGTGGGCACAGAGCAGAACCCACTAAAAGGGCTCTAACAGCGATGGCTGGTTCATGCCCCTCTGCCCAACCCGGATCTTGACTCACTGCACAGAACCTCTAAGAAAACACAGTGATCCATAAAAGCCTCTGCTTGCCTGTAGAACCAGTGCTCTGTGCTCAACAATTAACACAGAACTGCAAGCCCTCGGGACTTTAAGAGGATTCCAGGACTCAATGGGCAAATGTGTGCACTTCTCTAACATCTTTCATGCTTTTGCCATTGTTAGCCCTGCGGGACAAAGACCTTGGTTAGGCCCTTACTCTGATTTCTGAAAATAACCTGAACCATCAACAAGCTTTTCTTTACTAAAATAGCTGGACAAGTAGGTCCCAGACCTGCAGAGCCAACTTCAGAAAGGGAAGGGTGCCTAACGCAGTCATGCATATTCATTGATTGGCTCAATCTTAACTATGAATTAAGGTCCAAGTCATGCGTATTCATTGACAAACAACCACCACCAATGAGCAGGCCCAAGACTCTGAAATGCTCTCTCTGGGAGTCTCCTGGATTGGTAGCCCTGGGGACAGTGGAAGCTCCATGCTGGACCTGCTCCCAGATTTTGCCTGATAGATCTCTCCACGTGTCTCCTTTCTGGTTTTAAGAAATGAGTAGCTGTAAGTATAGGTAATAGTTTCCTGCAGTCCTGTGAGTCATTCTAACAAATGAGTCAACCTTCCTGGGGTGTGAGAGCCACAGAGAGGTTGGTGCTTGCTTGACTAATTGACAGAAGCTGGATGGACAGAAAGGAACCCTGGTGGTGCAGTGGATATAGAATTTGGCTTCTAACCCAAGGTCTAATGTTTAAAACCACCAGCTGCTCCACAACAGAAAGATAAGTCTGTGACCCCGAATCTCTGCAGCCCCAGAAGCCCTGTGCACAGTTCTCCTCTGTCCTATAGGATTGCTAGGAGTTGGGATCGACTCAACGGCAGGAAGTGTGGGATTGGAAGGGCAGAATTCTAACTTATGGAGACTCACCTCTGTGTGGTTCAGGCTTAAGAAGTGAAATGCCATGTGGTAGCTGGTGGCAGAACGGTGAAGTGGGCATCTGAGTTCACGTCACATTTTAAAAATTAGCCTTATTAGCAATTTCTATTTCCCTTTTGTCTTGAAGCTAGAGAAAATCTTCACTAGTTGTCCCATATTCTTAAATTCCTCTGACATATTTCTAACTCTTTAGGCATCAGGCACGACCACGGGCTCTGGGCTGCAGTAAGCAATGGCCCTGCCCTGGAGTCATTCATCAGTTCATTGAGGAGAATTGACATCTAAAAGGTAAGTAACCACGCTCCTCCCAGCTCCTGCCGAAGGGACAGTGGGTAGCAAGAACTGGGCCAAGGAAAGTCTCTGAAGATCTGGGGACATGGCAGGGGGGCCTGTTAGGGAGGTCACTGATGTGTGACCTGGGGAAAGTTCCTTAACCTCACTGTGCTTCTGTTTCCTCAAATGTAATACGAAGATGATAGTGTCAGCTCAGAGTTCTTGTGAAGACGGAAGGAGTTAGTAAAATCTACATAAGGAAACTTGGAGGGACAATGGTTAAGAACTCAGGTGCGGACCAAAAGATTGGTGGTTTGAAAGAGCATAGCCTCGAAGCACTATGGGGCAGATTTACTCTGTCATATGGGGAAACCAGGAGTCAGAATCATCTTGACAGAATTTAACAACAGCAATACAATCTATGTCATGTAGATAATGCTTGATACACTGAAAAGACCCTTAAAGTGTTAATACTATTCACTGCCCTAAAATTGATCCCAACTCTGTCAGGGTTTCTAAGGCTTTTTAAACAGCCTGGGATGAGACTGTCTAACGTTCTCCCAAGTAGCCACTGGTGGATTCAAACTCCTGGAGATGAGGTGTGCAGCATTTGAGTTAGCAGTGCAACTCAATGCAGACTTTTAAAAAAATGCTTCCGAAGCACCAATGGTGATCTAGAGTCTCCTACAACCTAAATAATTTTTTCCTCCCTAGCATTCACCTTTGAGAGGCAGCAGACTCCTGCAGCTTCCAAATAATGTCTTGTCAGGGGTGGTCTTTCGAACTCTTAAGTTCAAGGTCTATGTTGCTATTATGATCGTGATTGATGCCCATGTGACTTCTGGTCATTTCTTAGTCTGCTTCCTCTTTATAGTTCATTTCTTGAAGGAAGTTCTTTCTCTTTCTCATCAAAACCGCCTACCTTTCCAAAAAAGTTGTGTTGTCTTTAGGGATAGTTGAGCTGCCAGTCAGATAGATGCCCGAAGCATCATGGCATATGTCTCATATGGTCACTCTGGACCAACTAGGCTTAGAAATGATATGTGGTCCAGACCTGCTATTGCTGTTATGTCCTGTCAAGTTAACTACAACTCATAGAGACCCTATGCTCAATAGCTCTGAACCCTGCTCTATCCTGAGCCGTCTCACTGACACACCAACCCTACTTACTGTGTCAATTCATCGCATCTGGGGGCTTCCTCTTCTGCACTGTCCCTCCACCCTTCCTGGAATGATGTCCATCTGCAAGAACTGGCCCCTCCTGGCAACAAGCCCAAAGTATATGAAGTAAAGCCTCAGTCCTACCCTCCAAAGAACAGCTTGGTTTCACTCTCTCTAGGACAGACCTGTTAGTTCTCTTGGCAGTCCATGGTATGTACAATGCTTTTCTCCAAAACCACAAATCAAAGGTATCACTTATTTTTTTATCATCTTTGGCCACTGTCCAGCTCTTTGATGCATAACAGGTAATTGCAAAGACCATGGCCCTGATCAGGTGCACCTTAGTCTCTAGACTGATGTTGTTGCTCTTAGCACTCTGGAGAGGTCCCTGACAGCAGATTTTCCTAATATGTATACTAGATCTTGATATGTTCTATTTCAAGGGGAAGGGGACCTCCCACTGTAAGAACATTTTATCTGGACTCTCGAAGGTACCACCATTTGCTGGCATCCACTCAAAACCAAATCCCATTGCCATGGAGTCTCTGTCAACCCTAAAGGACAACAATTTCAGTTCTCTACCAACTCAACAGAACTGCCCACAGGGTTCCCAGGGCTCTAAGTCTTTACAGAAACAGACTGCAACAGCTTTTCAAGCACAAGTGAGTTCCAACAGCCAACATGTGCAGCCAAGGACTTAATCACTGTGCCACCAGGGCTCCTGCTGGCATCCTCTGAAATTTTAAATCATGGATTCAGAGGAC
Source organism: Elephantulus edwardii (assembly GCF_000299155.1). Taxonomy (NCBI): domain Eukaryota; kingdom Metazoa; phylum Chordata; class Mammalia; order Macroscelidea; family Macroscelididae; genus Elephantulus; species Elephantulus edwardii. Next base: position 5,585,128 of record NW_006399952.1, read on the forward strand.
TATTTGGTAAGCATCAAGCCAAAGTCGAAGATAAGAGGATGGTCCTGAGTGATACTTCATCTTGGCTGTACAAAAGCTTGATGACCTTCCCCTGCCCTGTGTCTCCAGTGATTGGAATCCACATGTCCATACATAAATCTCTTTATCCCAGGAGGGAGGGAAGAGGTGGAAGGAGACTTGGCTTGTTGGCAACCCTTTGCTTGGCTGTCGGCCATCCAGCCATCCTTGTGATCACGCATCGTTTCTAAGACACTCACAGCACCGGGTAATTGGCTGGGCTAATGATCTAACTTCATTTCATTCCAGAAGAAGGCTTCTGTTTGCCTCGGCCACACCTGCCAGGTTTTTTTGGGGTATTAGAGAGTGAGCTCACCTCTCTCCTACCTTCTGCGCTTGCTCCACGGGATCATCCTCTCCTGTGACAATGACTACCACCTACAAGCTGATAATACCCACTGGCCATCTCATCCCTTCACCCCAATCTTGGCTATCCAAGTGCTCCAGCTGATTTTCCTCCAGTACCTCAAACTCAGGATGTCCAAACTTACTCTGGAGGCCCCTACAGCCTGCCTTTGCCCAGACAGCAGCCTCCACTGGCTAGCTACTATCTCTGGCCAAAATCCTGAGGCAAACTTGGGTCTCTCTTATGTCTTTCTTCTTAACTTTCAGCATCCACTTAAATTGAGCCCTGTGTAACTTTCCCACCTGGCTATTTCCCATTCCATCACTATTGACATTTTCAGGAGTTCCTAGAATTACATAGACCAGGTAAGCACTTGGCTACTAATTAAAAGTTGGTGGTTAAAACCTACCCAGAGGTGCCTCACAAGAAAGGCCTGGTTATATGCTTCCAAAAGGCCACAGCCATTGAACACTCTGTGGAGCAGTTCTACTGAGGTGCATGAGTCAGAGCCACCTCAGCAGCAACTGGTTCTGTTTGGTTTCGGAACTGCCCCACTCCAGGTCTCTGGCATTTCTTGTACCATCACAGCAATTCCCAGGACACTAGCTCCCCAGGGTGTGAACTGGCGTGACCCAAAAGAGGCTTCCAGATGTCCTTGCTGCAGAATTCTTAGTGCTCAAATGCACTAAAATACCCTGGAACTCTGCAAGAAGAGCATGCTGGCCAGAGCCTGTAGTCCAGGGTGCCCAGTTCTTGAGGAGAACCTTGGAGGACTGGGCGCCATGATCTTTGCACCAGAAAGCACGTCCTCACGGCCCTGGCTCCCTCTGGTCACACTCCAGTCTTCACTCATTCTCCCCCTACTCATTCTGACCCCATCCTCTCCTGGTTACAACACTTAAGCAACTCATTTTCATCTGCAGAAAAGACATGTGTCTTGGTCCAGCAGCCACAGCCTCTAAAATCTCAGGCTGCCTTTTTCTAGCCTCACCCTCCACCTTCCCAGGCCTCACCAGTAACACCGAAATCCTTGTTTGGTTTTCAAATCCCTCCAGGCCTTTGCCATTTTGCCTTCCTGGAATTCTTTGAGAGCTTCACCTTTGTTGTTGTTTTTAGCCAGTAGTCAGTTGATGCCCATGCTCAACCATGGAACTGTCCCGGGTCTGATGCCATTCCCAGGATCCAATGCGGATCAGACCACTTCCATTATAGGGTTTTCAGTGGTAGAATTTTGGAACTAGACCACCAGACCTTTCTTCCTCATCTTAGTCTGAAAGTGCTGCTCAAATCTGCCCATTATCATAGCAATATGAGCATCACCACTGGCACATATGTGGTGGCTGTGCTTGAAGTGTATTGACCAGGAATTGAACTTGGGTTTCCTGTATCACTCACTGCTTTTGAGTTATTTTGACTCATAGTAACTCTCCACTGGGTTTTCAAAGCTGTAAATTACAACAGCAGATGACTGCCCATCTTTCTCCCAAGGAGCCACTGGTAGAGTCAAACCACTGGAGACGCATGGACTTTGGGTTAGCAGCACAACTGGCTACAGACTATGCTGCCAGGGATCTCTTGACCTCCTGCATCTCATAGAACTGAGTCATAGCTTACTCTCTGTTGGGTTTTGGAGGCTGAAAATCACTTGGGAAGAGACTGCTCACTTTTCTCCTGTGGAGCTGCTGGTAGATAGTGAACTAGAAAATAATGACCTTAAATTAGGAGCACAACTCTCTAAGGACTATACTACCAGAGCTCCCTAGAAGGCCCCTAGAAGCTAAAAAAGGTAAGGGAGCTCCCTTGGTTTTCCATATATTATTGATAGGTGTCATCAAGTTAAGTATGGCCCATAGAAACCCTGTGAATAACAAATCTGAACCCTGCCCTACCCTGTGCCATCCTCACACTTCCTGAACACACCAAAATCCATTGCTGCAGTCACTGTACCAATCCACCTAGTTGAGGGTCTTCCTCTCTTTTGCTGAACCTCTGCCATTCCAAGCATGATGTTCCTCTCCAAGACATAGCCCCTCCTAGCAACATGCCTGCAGTATGTGAGGGGAAGCTTTATCATCTTTGCCTCCAAGGAGCACTCTGTCTGCACTTTCTCCAAGACATAACTTTTTTTTGGCTCTCCATGGGATGTTCAGTACTCATCTCCAACAGCACAGCTCAAAGGCATTATAGTTCACCTTCTGTCATCCTTATCCATTGTCCACTGACAACATAGCTCCTCAGTTACTCAGAGAGGCTCCTGATTTTCCCAGTGCAATGTGTCTCCTAATTTCTTGACTGTTGACTGTAGATCTAAATAAGATTAAATTGTTGACAATTTCAATTTTTTCTCCATCTATCATGATGTTGCCTATCAGTCCAGTGGTAAGAATTTTTGCTATCTGGATGCTGAGATGCAATTCATGTTGAAGGCTATATTCTTTGATCTTCTGCAACAAGTGCTTCAAACCCTCTCCACTTTCAGCAAGGAAGATTGTGCCTGTCATCTGCAGGGTATTGGTGAGTCTTCCTCTGATCTTGATGCCACATTCTTCTTCATAAAGGCCACCAGTATCCCACATGTTGTTGTTGTTATGTGCCATTGAGTTGTCCATGACTCATTGCGACCCTGTGTACAACAGCTCTGAACCTTTCTCTATCCTGAGCCAGTCTCACTGACTGTGATATACCTAATATCACTGCCCCAGTTACTGTGTCAATCCATCTTATCCAAGGTCTTCCTCTTCTGTGCTGTCTCTCCACCTTTCCAAGCATGATGTCCTTCTCCAAGGACTGGTCCCTCCTGGCCACATGCTCAAACTATGTGAGACAGAGCTTCAAAATGTTTGCCTCCAAGGAGAAACTGGGTTTCACCCTCTCCAAGACAGACATATTTGTTCTGCTGGTGGTCCAGGGTATGTTCAAGACTCTACTCCAACACCAAAACTCAAAGGCATAATTCTTCTTCTGTCATCCTTATTCATTGTCCAGCCCTCTGATGCATAGCAATAATTTTGTGAAGACCATGGCCTGAATCAAATGCACCTTAGTCTTTAGACTGACATCATTGCTCTTTAGAGCTGTGGAGAGGTCCCTGACAGCAGACTTCCCCAGTGCAATGCATCTTTTGATTTCCTGACTGCTGGTACCAAGAGTGTTGATTGTGGAGCTGAGCAAGCTGTAATTGTTAACAACCTCAATGTCTTCTCCATCCATCATGGTGCTGCCAGTTGGTCCAGTGTTGAGAATCTTTGTCTTCTTGATGTTAAGCTTCAATCCATATTGAAGACTACAGTCCTTGAGCTTCTGAAGCAAATGCTTTATGTCCTCTTCACTTTCCAAAAGCAAGATTGCACCATCTGCATAATACAGATTGAGTTTCTTCTTCCAATCCTGAAGCCACACTCTTTCTCTAAGACTCAGCCTTTCAAAGCAGATCCAATGATCTGTCCTGCATACAGACTGAAAACGAATGGAGACAGGACACATCCCTGACACATTCCCTTCCTAATTTTGAACCATGCAGTGTTTCCTTCACTTGAGCACTTCAAAGCCAAGAATTTCTACCACAAAATGACCAATGCCTCGGTGTATTTCTACCCATCCTGAAAGACCTCCGTCAAACACAGCTCCCTGTATGGGCCTGGGTGAGATGTCTCTCACTGCACACTGACAGCACTCTGTTCTTGAACTCACTATGATGTTGATATTTAGCAGCTTCTGTGTCTGCTTCCCCAACTAGATGTGAGGTCACTGAAGTGAGTCACATTCATCTTAGAATTCTGGCATTCAATGCGTTGTCTGCACAAAGGAGCTTGAACTATGCTGAGCATCTCAGGAGCCTGAACAGCACTGAGCATCTCAGATCATCTACAGACCTCTCTGAAGGCATCACATCTGCAGTGGCTCCATTCCAAGTTTTACTTTCTGAGGGTAACCTTTTCCTGACCCTGTATTTTTTAGAGTTCTTCTCATTACCAAGCACAGATTTTAAAAAGTTGTTTTTGTATTAAGAAGTGATTAAAAGCAAGTAGCTTGAAGCTAGGAAGCTCTGGCGGCCTAATGGATTAGGAGCTTGGTGTCAGCCCAAAGGCAGGTGGTTCAAATCTACCAGCTGCGCTATGGGAGGAAAAGGGACCATCTCCTCATGTGTGATTTAAACCCGCCAGAGGACCAGTCATGGGTCAGTTTCGACTTGACAGCACACAACAACAACAACATTGTAGGGGATATCTGGTAGCCTAGGATGTAGGAAGTTGCACTGTTAACTGAGACGTGGCACTACCCTGGGAAGTTGGATCCACCAGCAGCTAGAGGGAGAAAAATGGGTCACCTCCTCCCAAGTGGTTTACCGCCTCCAAAAAACAGCTGGAGGCCCAGCTGTGAGTCAGTTCTGATGTAACGCCAACAAGATGGTTTCATTTCTTTCTTCCTTTCTGTCATAACTGCCCAGAATCTCAATGTCCTTTTCTGTATAATGAAACTGCCAAGGACTTAGGACTGGTACTCAGAATGAATGAATACAGGACATAAAAGGGTGACCAGCAAGTGCAGTTCTCTCTTCTTACTCTTAGATTGCAAGTTCAGACTCTGACCCCAGTAACAAGAAGCATGTTAAAGAACTCTCAGTGCCCAATTAAATTCTAGAATAAACTACTCAGACCTGTGAAAACAGGCTCCCTGACCTTATAAAAGCCACTCCATTCTCCTGGATCTGTTTTATCATTTGGAGGATGAGGCTCTTAATATTTACCTATGAGAATTATGGGAGGATTAAAGGAAAGAAGGGATACAGAGTCAGCCCAGCACCTGCCCTGGGTAAACCCACACACGAGATCTCTGCCTCCCCCTGCTAAGGCAGCACCCCAAAATGAGAGGCATTCTGTCCCAAGGTCACTCAAACGAGAGAAGCAGGATTATTTCCCACAGCAACTCAAAATGAGAGACTGTTGAAAGAACTTGAGTTGGTTCGTGCTCAGAAAAAATTATTTCTTGGAGTCTATTTACCTGGGAATATATTTGAAACCAATGCTCCTCAGGGAGTAAGAGAGGCCCAAGTCACATTCATTTTTCTGTAGTTTCTAGTATAATGAGAAAAATGTAAAAAAAACAAAACAAACAAACCCAAATAAAATTAAGCGAGGTTAAAAGTATTACAGCTTACCTTAAATGTTAATGTACACACACGCACACACTGAAGCGAATCTGATTGTACTAGTCATAGGGTAATTACTGGAAACATGTATTTTTAAAAATCTTAATTTATAGAGCGTTACAGGCGATGTGGGTGGGTAATGGAACACAAATTTTTTCAATTGCCTCAGGTCTCCTGCTTGCTGATCACATGGGTAGTTTGAGCTTCAAGTGGATCTAAATGCTCTCTCTTCTTCCTTTCTCTCTCTCCCTCCCTCTCCCTCTCTTTTGAACCACGCACCTGTGAGATGGAGGGACAGCGCAGGAGGGGAAGACCCTCGATGAGATGGATTGATTTAGTCACTGGAGGGTAATGGGGACAGGTGTGTCGGAGACAATAAGATTGGCCAGGGTTAGAGCAGGGTTTAGGGCTGTTGTACGTAATAGGGTGTAATAGGGTCGCTATGAGACGCAGGCAACATAACAACAACCACCTGTGAGATTGCCCCGCACTTTCTTACCACTAGGTCACCAAAGCTCCCAGGGGCTAGGGTAGTAACCCATACACAGCAAGTGGCCAGGACATATGTGGGACTAGAGCAAGATTCTTGACTTCACGGTTTTATGGCGCTCTCAGACGCACCCGGGAGCCTGGCCCAGCCGCTGGCAGGCTGTCCCCGCGGACCACTCGGCACCCCCAACACCCGGCCTGGGAGCAGCACGGCAGGGGGTGGAGACAAGGAGCAGGCGCGGTCCCGCCCGCGGACGCCCGGGGGGCGCGGCAGGCTCTCGGGGCCCCGCCCCAGCGGTGTACCAGCGGGAGGCGCCCAGGGTTCGGGGCTCAGAGCCGCGCGGCCACCAGCGCCATGAAGATGCACTTCTGCATCCCGGTGTCCCAGCAGCGCTCCGACGCGCTAGGGGGTCGCTACGTGGTGCGCAGGGGTGCGGCTGGCTGGGCGCGGGGAGCGAGGGGCAGCGTAGAAACGGGGTTCACGTGCGCCCTGGGGCTGACCCGGGCCCCCCGGGTTTGTGTGTTTGCAGTTGTATTCTGTGTACCTGGACGGGCTCCTCTTCTGCCGCGTGCGCTACAGCCAGCTGCATCGTTGGAACGAACAGGTGAGCGGGTCCCATTAAGGCTCTGGCTGTGGGACTCTGGGAAGACACTCAACATTCGGAGATCTCAGACTTAAGTCTGTGAAGCCCGTCATGGAAATGAATTGTGAATGGAACGGCTTGGCCTGCAGCTCAATGAATACATGTTGCCAGTTCTGAAAGTTCCTAGGTAGCGAGAACAGGTTGTGCTATATTATTAATGCGAAGGTTGGCGGTTCAAACCTACCTAGGAGGACCTCAGAAGAAAAGTCTGGTGATCTATTGCTATAAAGATCAGGACCCTACTGAAAAACTCATGGGAGAAGTTCTACTCTGAAGCACATGAGGCTTCCATAAATGGGGTTGGGCTAGTCCGCAAAGACTTCTAATCATCAATGTTTCTGAGATTAGGGAACAGGTTCTCCCAACTTCTTTCCAACTCCAAGAACCCCATCAGCTTCAGCGGGTAGAAGGCTGGAACCATCCACAGTGGGCTCCATTTCAGTGCCAGTTGTTCCCCTGGCCTTGCCCCCCCAAACCCTTCAAAACTAGCACATTCACTCTAAACCAAGGGACCCTGAGGTGTAGAGTCTCAGGAATAGCGTGTTTGGATATTTAATCTCCTTTCTCCACAGGACTTGTTAGATTTGCTGTTCTTGTTGATTATCTTTGAGTCGAGCACAACTCATAGCGACCCTATGAACAGAAGGCCTGATGCCTTTCTATCACTATCGACGTTCATCAAAGTTCATAGAGTTTCCGGAGGCATGTTATTTAGGAAGTGAATGCCACTCCTGCTTCTTAGATTAACTTCCCTTTAAAAGGTGTGTCTCTATTTTAATTTTCAAACAACTATATTCATTGGTTTCAAGTACTGGCAGGCTCAAAATCCAGGAAATGGATGACTTACCAAGTTAGGAGGCTATTTCCTACTCTATCTTCTCATTCTCTTAACCCTTTGATATTTTCTCTGGAAGCACACTGATTTATTAGTCTGCTCTAATGTGGTTTTTTCCTTCTAATGAGGAGATGTTGTAAGTCTTTAGAACGGGCTAGAGTTTGGGACCAAGTCCATTCTCTCCTTTGCCCTCCATTAGAAGTTTCTCACCCCCCTCCCCTTTGCTTTCTCCACTGTCCCTTTACCTCATTTTAATACTCCACATCACAATTATAAAGAACTAAGGTTTAAACTTAAAACACACATGCACAATTTAATGAAACAGATAATTCGTGAGGACAGCAAAAACAAACAAACAAACCAAAACCAAAACAAAAAAAAAAACCAAACCAAAAAAAAACATGCCCAGAGGTAATCTTACCATTGGTGAGTCAAGGTTTCTGTGAATGGACAGCTCAGTTTTTCTACTATAGGTAGTCCTCAATTTATGACAGGGGCTCGTTCTGACTGTCATTATAAATGTGTTCTGTTGTAAGTAAAATACCTCATTTTAAAAAAGTCGTTACATTGCTTCTTATACTATGTTTCTACCAGAGCTATGGTGGCCTATTGGTAAGAAACTGCAGTGCAATCCCAAAGGCACAAGGTTCAAATCCACCAGCCGCTCTGCAAGAGAAGGATGGGCAATCTCCTCCTATGTGATTTACTGCCTCTAAAAACTCACTGAAGGTTCAGCTATGGGTTGGTTCCAACTTAGTGGCATACAACGATGTACTATCTTTCTAATTCTCATCTTTGTATTTGGAGGTCAGAAGCATTACATGGAAACTTACAGATATATTTTAATATGTTGTTATTAGGTGCTGACTCTATGAACAACGGACCTGAACCCTGTCCTATCCTATGCCAGCCACACAGTCTCTGACACACTATAAAGCCCATTGCTACAGTCACTGTTAATACACTTGGCTGGACGTCTTCCTCTAAAACTTTGTTCCCACAATGAGGAAGAAGTTAGTTAGATGATGTTGGCATTTTGTTAGTTCTGGGAAGAGGGATGACATTTCTACTCAGGAAATTGTGGAGAGTTGCTTGTACAGTCCTTTTATTTTTCATGTATTCTTTGGTAACATCTCGCTGTTTCCCAGATCTGTGGACTATAGAAAAGCAGTCAGGATTTGGGTCTCTTATTTTCAAGCAACTGAAGCCACTGCTTTAGTTTAGAAAAAAAAAAACCCGAAAACCCCCAAAACAAACAACAAAAAAACAAAACCCAACAAGAGAACAAACAATATCCTCTAATCCTTCTACTGTAAAATTTTTTTACAATTTCTCTCCTTCCTCTTCCTTATTATTTTTTCTTCTTCAGAATCTCTTTTGACTTCAAAATCTGTTAAGTCTTCATTTTTCAAGTTCCCTTCTTCACGATCTCTGAGCTGTTCCACATCCACAGTTCCAAGTTAAAAGAGGAATTTTTTCCATTTGGGTAATTTTCCCACTGACCTCTTTGATTGTATTATCTGAATCAAATCCATGGAGCACGTTCAGGTAAGCAACTTGTCTGCATCCCCTGCATCCATTGTCTGCCCAGATGTTCCTCCCAAGAAGATGAACTAATGACCAAACCTGAAAAAACCCATTGCTGTCCAATTGGAACTGATTTACAGCTGACCCTCTAGGGGTTTCAAGACTTTGAGTCACACAGGTGATTAGTCCTTTTTCTTCTGTCGAGTAGCTCGTGGCACCAGAGAGGCACGGCCTTTGGGTTAACAGCACAACTCCCTCTCCACCTCCAGACTTATCCTCTGTTACTAACAATGACTGTCATTGCTGTCAAGTCAGAACTGCCTTACACAGACTGGTTGGTTTTCTGCAGCTATAAAGAGGGTTCCCCAATGGTCTTCAACAGTTTCGGCCTGCGGAGTGGGGATTTCTGAGGTCCCTTGTGCTGGCCTGCGTCTTCCCTTGTAAAAATTCCTATCCCACGCCCTCCGTGTGTCCCCAACGGTTCCACTTTAGTTTGCTTGGCTCCACAGTCAACACTCTTGGCACCAGCAGCTAGGAAATTAAAAGACATATTGCAATGGGAAAGTTTGCTGTTAGGGACCTCTCCAAACTGAAGAGCAATGGTGTCACTCTGGAGACTAAGGCGCATCTGATACAGGCCATTGTCTTTGCAATCATTTGCTATGCATCAGAGAGCTGGACAATGATTAGGGAGGATAGAATGAGAATTGATGCCTTTGAGCTGTAGTGCTGGAGAAGAGTATAGAATGTACCATGGGCTGCTAAGAAAATGAACAGGCGCATCCTGGAGAGAGTTAAACCAGGCTGCTCTTTGGAGGCAAGGATTCTGAGACTCCATCTAACATACTTTGGACATGTTGTAAGGAGGGACCAGTCCTTGCAGAGGGATGTCATGCTTGGGAGGGTGGAAGGACAGCACAGGCAGGGAAAACCCTCTATGAGGTGGATTGATTCAGTGACTGGGGTAATTGGAGTGGGTGTGTCAGAGACAGTTCAACTAGCACAGGACAGAGCAGAGTTTAGGGCAGTTGTATATAGAGTTGCTGGCAACTTGATGGCACACAAAAACAACATAAAGAGGGAGCTTGGCCGTCTTTCTCCTGAGTAGCTGCAGGCTGGTGAATTTGAACCATCAGTAAAGTTCCACCTTTGCATCTGTGCAGCTCTTTACAGAGACTATGCTCCCCCCAAATGTCTCAAACAGTTGTTGTGGGTGTTTTGTTTGTTGTTGTTTTTTTAAAAGACAGTACTGAGTGTGGTTTGTCATAACTGGACTAGATAGTTAGCAGCTGTTGTTATTGTTAAATGTTGTTGAGTATGACTTGTGGTGACCCTGTGAACAATAGATTTGACCTATGTCAAAGAGAGACCCTGTCTTCTCCTGTACCATCTTCTTCATCTCTGGCGCACTTGACCTACCAGTATGGAAAATGCCCTTGCAGTGAGTCTTCTTGCTTATGTTTCTGTTGGGTTCCATCAAATGAATATCAAATTATAGCAACTCTATGTGACAGAACCAAACCTAGGATCGTCTTAGCTGTTAACTTTACAGAAGCAGATTGCCAAATATTTCTCTCATAGAGTCACTTAGTGGATTTGAACAGTCATCATTTTGACCAGCAGCCTAGCACATAGCCATTACACCTTCAGGCCTCCTTCAAAAGAATAGAAAACAGAATGTGAGATTAGAAATTACTTAAAGATTATAGAGTACATCTATTCACGGAACTTTTCTTTTAAATGAAGATACTACTTACATGTTTAAAAAATAATTTGAGATGTTTGATGAATTTTGGAAAATGGACTTAATTACCAACATCATAATTATGATGAAAGTCAAAGTCTTGGCTGCTGTGTTGAACCCTCTCCAGTGGGTTACTAAAACTGAAATTCACATGGGAGAAGATTTCTCATCTTTTTTCCCCTCAAGCATCTGGTGGATTCAAACTGTCAGAGAGGTGTGACCTTTGGATTAGCAGTGCAACTCCCTACAGACAGACTGTGCCATCAGACCTCTCTGCTCTTTAAACAGAAAGGTGATATTAAGATCCCCTCGTTCATGTGCCTTTGTGTGTGTGTGCATTTGTGAAAGTAAGTTTATTTCTAGGGAAATTCTATATTCCAGTAAAATAGAAATTCCATTTTCTAGAATTAACTCGTGTGCTTTGCAATATCCCTCCTGGGTATTGGTAATATGCTCAGCTATTAACTGACAAGTTCAAGTGTGAATTCACTCAGGAAGTTCCTTGAAAGAAAGATTTGACGACTCGACCCGTTTCCCTAAAATCAGCCATTTTGGGGAAATGGGTTGTCGTGACTTGAGTATGTCTTGATGTGCCTGGTTTACTGCTATCTTGAGAAATGTTTACTAAGTTCCTGATTGAATGAAGACAGTCCCTTAAGCACACATGTGATTGTTGGCTTTAAGATTTGGATTTATAGCTTGTGTGCTGAGGTTGAGGAGGAGCCAGCAGCCGAAGTGAGGTGGCCCGTGGTCCATCCCAGCTGTGGAAAGCGAATGCGATGCGATTGGACCTGGGGAGGGAGATTGGAAGTAGACTGTGACTTGCACTCTCTGAAGCTGTCACTTGCAGCCCTGTCCCTGGGGAGGTCCCCCCAGGTGGGCAGCCCACTCACAGCTGCCAAATGCTGCTGCCCCTTTCTCTGCCATGTGAACTGACTGGTGCAAGATCTTTCTGTGCCTTAAGATAAAGAGTGCAAGTTTTATTTACCTCTCTTCATCTGCACCACCTTCCATTGGATTTAGAGAAATCTGCAAAGGAAATATAGAATTGGTTCATTTTGGCCGAATATTAACAATGAGGCCATCCTGTGTGGTGACATGGTCACAGTTGTTGTTTGGTGCCATCAAGTTGGTTCTGACTCACAGCAGCGCTGTATTCAACAGATCAAAGCACTGCCTGGTCTCCCATCACCCTCACACCCATGTTCCTTCTGTTTGAGCCCATTGTTGTGTCTCCTGTGTCTGTCCATCAGTTAGGGATCTGCCTCTTTTTCACTACCTGCTAAGTATGATGTCCTTCTCCAGAGACTCGCCTCCCCCAATAATGTGTCCAAAATACATGAGCTGAAGTCTTAACATTTTCACTTTTAAGGCACATTCTCGCTATGCTTGATAGATTTACTTGATTTTTTTTTTTTTTTTGCCTATTTTGGCTAGTGTTTGGCGGAGCTCTCTGATTAAAATAAGCTTGGGAGCAGGAGTGGCATCCACTTCTGAAATAGCTTGCCTCCAGAAACCCTATGAACTTGGAGAAACGATGAAAGTTACACAGGTGTTCAGATCTTTCGTTCATAGGATCGCTATGTGTCGTTTACAACTCCATGGAACTTAACAACAACAACAACGACAGGGCTCAGTTGGCCTAGTGGACAGAAAGTGATGCTCCCAAGCCAAAGGTGGGTGATTTTAATCTGCCGCCCTCAGGCCTGGTTTTAATTGTTTTTGGTCAAACATTATTCTAGGTCATATAGCACTGGTCAGTCCACTTGCTGTACAGATTAACTTGTGGTTGCTGTGACGCTAAACACTGTGACACTGATGCGTCAAATGCAATAATGATTATCCATGGTGGACAGTGTTTGATGGAGCTCCCAATTAAACATGGAAGCAGGAGTGGCATCCACTTCCAAAATAGCTTGCCTCCTGAAACCCTATGAACCTGGAGAAATGATGAAGATTATACAAGTGCTCAGGTCTTTCATTCATAGGGTCGCTATGAGTTGTCTATGACTCGACGGCACTCAACAACAACAAGAACAACGTGTATATTCAGTATTCTTCACCAAACCCGTATTTCAAATGCATCCACTCCTCTTTGGTCTGCCTTATAATGGTCCAGCTTCCACATGCACATGAAGCTATTGAGAATATCCTAACTTAGGTCAAGGTCATCTTTGTCCTCAGAGTGAGATTTTTAGTTCTTTAACAAAGGACGTTAGGAAGCTTGGAACTGCCAACCTTTTGATTTAGCAGCTTAATGCTTAATCACTGATGCCACTAGAGGGTCCTTATCGAATGCAAAGACCACTTAATTCTCTGTGTGCTAATTTCACTAGCTAAACTCTGATGTCTGAGTGAGACCTACAGGTCTAGTTTGGAAGAGCTGAAGAACTTTTGGGGTTGATGATTGACTTTTGGCCAGCTTAGCCTCTCCATCTCTTTTGTGTTTATCTTCTCCCCTTAGACCTGTTCTAGAAGGGAGGAGGAAATTCCTTCTGATGTCAGCTCAGGCTGTAAAACCTGCTGGGAAGGTTTTCTGCTGTATGAGGGGTATTAGCACCTTAATCCTTGTTGACATTTTCCCCAGCTATGGCCTCAGGTAGACGCTTCTCCCACATGTTCCCCTGCAGCTGGATAACCCAGCCAGCCCTACTGCCTCGAGGCTGCCGTGAATTAGAACCAATTTGAGAGCATCTGCGACATTTATGAACACATGCCAAGGAAGACAATTGCCTTTTAAAGATCACTTAATCAGTTAATCAAGAAATAATTGCATGCAAAGAAGACAAATTTCTTCTTGCATTTAATGACATTAACAGAGATGGGTGCATAAATCCCAGGTTGTTTGAATAGTCCTATTTGGAATGCTGCTCCAAGAGGGATGCTTTCTCGACAGGGAGGAAGATTTTCTGGAGTTTAAAGGAAATGGAATTGCTCCTGTAAACTATTTTATGCTACTAGATTTAGATGACAGGTTGCAAACTTAAATGGCTGCATGGCTCAGGCAAACAATTTAAATGGTTTTCATTTTCTTTAAGCCACGATTATAGTGAGCATTTGAGCCTGTCTGCTCCCGAGGCACCAGGCTAAACCTGACTGCGTTTCTTTCTCCTTGTAAAAAATGGCCTGGCAGCAGCTGACCTCCAGTAACTTCACAAGAGGAAAAAGAATCAAGATCAGCTGCCTCAGGCTGACTCCTATGACATGGAAGTCGAATAGGCTTCCACCTTTCAACCTTTCTTTTTTACTTGTTCTGACACTAGCTGTCTCTGCTAGGGCAATTTCTGCTCAATTAGTTTCCATAATAATTCGTTATAACGTTCACACAGAACTCACCCCATACTGAAGATTGTGGGGTTTACTAGGGAAACGACAGATTACCATTCAGGATCAGAAACAACTCAGGATATAGACCTTCAGTCAGGATAGCTTCTTCCCATCTGTGCTCATAGGCGTACATCTTTCTGGCCCGTGGATTTTTGACCCCCAAAGCCCTTTGGTTCTACCAGTAAGTGCCCAGAGACACCTCATTTCCCAAGTAAGCACCTGAAGGCATTCAACTCTAGCTCCTTGGTTTGGCAAGCCTCGCTCCACTAGGTACCCGGAGACAGTCCACACATCCAGCACGCTTCCACCCGAAGGTGCTCAGCTTTCTCAATCCATGCTGGGTCTAGCCAGCCTCCTAGTTCTGCTGCCTCTGTGTCCCTGCCACTGCTTCTTGCTATGTCTCCAGAGTCACAGCTCTCTCTCCTTGTCTCCCGTCTTGAGGAGGGATTCTAATCCCAAAGCACTCACTCTGCTCTCATCTCTTCTTGGTAGTTAGGAAATTCCCCACTGCCTATCTCCTCCTCTGGGATGGCTCACTTTAAGCTTAGCAGGATGGCAAAACGGACCATTCTCTTTATTTGCATTTCATACACCTTATTTGCAAGTTCTCACCCCTTTGAGGGTCCCATGAACCTAATTTACATTACTAGTAAGCTACTCAATCCCCTCGGTGGACCATAAGTACTTCATTTGCATTGTCCCATCCAGTCATTTGGTGGAAATTATAAAAATTATCACTGTTTTCAGAGAATGGTTCTGTGGCGCATCTTCAAGCTGTTGTTGTTGATTGCCTTCAAGTCGAGCACAAGTCATAGAGATCCTATGAACAAAAGGCCTGAAGCCCCTCTACAACTATGGACATTAATCTAAGTTCATAGAATTTCTGGAGGCAAGCTGCTATTCTAACTTCAGATGTGAAACAAAGGAAGATTAACTTTTTTATTAAAGATTATTTTAAAAATAAATCCATTATTTAGCTTAGATAAAAAATAATTAGCATCATAAACTTAATTGACTTGTGAGTAGATGCAAGGGAAGAGAATAGGTTTCTGTTAAGATCATATGTAAGATTTGTACAAATTCTGTGAAGATCAGCATTGTCCAGTAGAAATGTAATGCAAGTTTTGGATGTCATTTTAAATTTTATGTTAGTCAGAGATGATGAGGATGGCTCAGGATAAGGCAGGGTTCCGGTCGGCGTTCCTAGGGTCACTATGGGTTGTACTCAACTTGATGGCATCTACCAACATTAAGAAACATAAAAGGAAATAAGTGAAATGGATTTTAAAACTATATTTTCATTTAAATGAGTAAATACAAAATATTAATGGAGCTCTGGTGGTATAGTCTTTAGAACTGTGCTGCTAACCAAAGGCCCTGCTTCTTTGGTGGTTTGATTCCACCAGTTGCTCTTGCAGGAGACATACGTATCGTCTCCTTCTGTGCTATGTATAGCCTTGAAAACCCAGAAGTGGCAGCTCTGAGTTGGAACTGACTCGATGGCAATGAGAGATAAAAAATGATCATCATTTCAATATGTAATCAGTATAAAGATCATGAATGAGATAATTTTGTACTCATATTTTGAAATCGGATATATATTTGGCAAAAACCAAGGCTCCAGGAGTTGACGGTATACCGATTGACATATTTCAACAAAAAGATGTTGCTCTGGATGTGCTCACTTAAGTTGTGCCAAGAAATCTGGAGGACAGCGAGCTGGCCAACTGACTGGAAGAGGTCGATATTTGTTCCCATTCCAAAGAAAGGTGACCGACAGAGTGCGGAAATTATCAAACAATATCATTAATATCACATGCAAGCAAGATTTTGCTGAAGATTATCCAAAAACATGCCAACAGAGAACTGCCAGATGTGCAGGCTGAATTTAGAAGAGTTTGTGGTACTAGGGTTATTATAGCTAATGTTAGATGGATCTTGGCAGAAAGCAGAGAGTATCAGAGGAATGTCTATCTGTGCTTCATTGACTATGCAAAGGTTTTTGACTCTGTGGATTACAACAAACTGTGACTGACTCTGAGAAGAATGGGAATCCCAGAACACTTGATTGTGCTTATGTGAAACCTATACTTGGACCAAGAGGCAGTTGCCAGAACAGAGCGAAGAGACAATGCATGGTTCAAAATTTAGAAGGGCATCCCCAAGGGATGTATTCTGTCTCCATACCTTTTCAATCTGTATGCAGAACAGATCAACCAGGATACTGGGCTGTATGAGGAGGAATGTGGCATCAGGATTGGTGGAAGATTCATCAACAGCCTGCATTATGCAGATAACAAAATCTTGCTTGCTGAAACCAAGGAAGACCTGAATCGCTTGCTACAGAAGGTCAAACAAGGACTGTAGCCTTCAATATGGATTGAAGCTCAACTTCAGCAAGACAAAGATTCTCACTCCTGGGCCAATTGGCAGCATCTGTATGGATGGTGAAGAGGCTGAGATAGTTTTAGTTTGCTTGGCTCCACAGTCAACATTCTTGGTACCAGCAGCCAGGAAATCAAGAGAGGAATTGCATTGGGAAAGTCAGCTGGCAGGGACCTCTCCAGAATACTAAAGAGCAATGATGTCAGGCTGGAGACTAAGGTGCACCTGATCCAGGCTATAGTCTTCGCAATTGCGTGCTATGCATCTGAGAGCTGGACAGTGACTAGGGATGACAGAAAAAGAATTGATGTCTTTGAGCTGTGGTGCTGGAGAAGAGTGTTGAATATACCATGGACTGCTAGGAAAAAAACCCAGGTTTTTCCTGGAGAGGGTGAAGCCAGGCTGCTCCTTGGAGGCAAGGATTCTGAAGCTTCATCTGATATATTTTGGGTATGTTGCAAGGAGGGACCAGTCCTTGGAGAGGGACATCATGTTTGGGAGAGTGGAGGGCAGTGCCGGAGAGGAAGACCCTCGATGAGATGGATCGATTCAGTGACTGGGGTAGTGGGAGTGGGTGTGTCGGAGACAATGCAACTGGGACAGGATAGAGCAGGGTTTAGGGCTCTTGTACATAGGGTTACTATGAGTCGTAGGCTACTTGACGGCATATAACAACAACAACCACCGCCACCATATATCTCAACTTTGGGTTTTTAAAAATTGTTTGCTTTTTAAGAAGTAATATATTTGAAATATGGTACTATTTAGATGTTTTGACCGTGAAAGCATTTTTTAAAATATGACTTGATTGAAAATTTACACAGTAATTAACTCATACAGATTTTGACCTATAATAGAAATTTCAATACACACAATGTAATCATACTTTCCCCACTTCCTGCCTAATTCTAATCTTCCTCAATCTTTGTGTACCTATTTGATAATTTGAATGAACAATATTTCAAGTGCCCAATAGCCATGGGTGGCCGGCTAGTGGTTACCAGCTCTGTAAACATTTGTATATTGAGTTGAGGTTTGATGGAGGTCAAGGTGGGTGGGTTGAGGTGCATACCTGTCATCATTGGTATTGCAGATAGTATTTCTGGCAGCCTAGTAGGTAAGCTCTGATGGTCTAGTGGTAAGGAATTGTGTTGCCAGTGCAAAAGCAGGTGGTTTGAAGCTGGGCAGTATCCTCCCATGTGATTTACAGTCTCTGAATACCCACTGGAGGGCCAGTAATGAGTTACTTCTAATTCATGGCACATAGCAATAACACTGTAGACTGGGAAGCCCTGGTGTTGTGCAGCCCAGCAGGAAGTTGTGTAGCTAACCCAAGAACACACCTCTCTGACTGTTTGAACCCACTAGAGGCTCCAGGAGAGAAAGATGGGCAACCTCCTCCTACAGCTAGAGGGTCTGCTATGAGTTGGTTATAAAGGCAATGCGTTTTTTGAACTGAATCATTATGGAATGTCTTTAGGAAATATTGCATGATATGGAATGTCTTATAAAACAAATGAAATGTACCAACGTAGACCGATTGTTAAACCTGTGAAATGTACAGTAGTAGTATTGCTTTCTTTTTTTTTTAAATGAGACATTAACTGGAGGTGATTAATTTTATAAAACACAATGATTAGGGATGATTATTTGAGATAGTGCGAATGAGGAGTATTATGAAACACAGTAATATTGCTTCTATTCATCTGAAAGTTGGACAGTGAATGAGGATGACCAAAGAAAACTCGAAGCCTTTGAATTGTGGTGTTGGAGAAGAGTAGTGAATATCCCATGGACCACCAAAAGAAGCAAGTCTGTCTTAGAGGAGGTACAACTTGAGTACTCTTTAGAGACATAGATGGGGAAACTTTGTCTCTCACTTATGGCATGTTATCAGAAAGGGGAAAGACATTATACTGGGGGAAGTGGAGGGTCAGAGAAAGGGAGGAAGACCTTCAACAGGATGGATTGACACATGAGTTTAACAGTGGGCTCGAACATGTGAAGATCATGAGGATGACACAGGATAGGGCAAGGTTCAGATCCATTGTCTGTGGGGAGGCTGTGAGTTGTAATCAACTCAACAGCACGGAACAACAACACATCTAGAAACACATACAAATACCCTTCACTTCTCAAAATACTCAGAAGTTCACTTATATGTAAGATTTATGTTACCACCTATTTTCAATAACCACATGAACTTCAAAGAGGATTTTCACTTTCAAAAAAAGAATGGTGAAAAAGAAAATCTAGAATTCAGTGTTGGTTTTGCAGTAAGTTGTTAAAGAATAGTGAGAATAGCATTGCCAAGTGCCCTCCTCAGGAACTGACTTCATCTCAGCGTGAAGCCACAGAGCTTTGAACTGTGTCTGTGAACACTCCATGTTAGTGTTATTTTAGGTTTAATGTGTTACTAGGTATGATTTTGTAGGCTATTTTTGGGGGCTTGGAATGTGCAAACAAATTTCCCATATAAATTAATGGTAATTGTGTGTTGGGTTTATGCCATTTTGGCTCATGGAAGCTTTCAGGGGAGCACTCTTCTGTTGGAGAGTGGGAGAAACATGAACTGCAATAGATTATTTTTTAAAAACATTGAAAATGTTTTATTATAATTTTTTCCCATTGTTGCACATTTCCTTCCCCTTTCTGTCAGGCCTCCCCTCAATGCACTTCTTGTTCTAGATTGTTGTCATACATATAATATCTAACCTTATGTTCCTTTTGGACCATTTTTTCCATTCATCTGATCTAATACAGTGTTTGTTATCTATCCATTTCCCCCCCAATCCCCCATGTCTTTCCTATTTTATAACAGTGGTATTATGTAGTATATGTCCTTTTGTGACTGAGATCTTTTGCTTAGCATAATGTCCTCCAGGCTCCTTCATGTTGCATAATGTTTTACCAGTCCATTGTTTTTCAGTGCTGCATAATATTCCTTTGTGTGAATGTACTACAGATTTTCTATCTGTTTGTTGATGGGTTCCTGGATTGCTTTCAACTCTTTGCTTTTGTGAATAATGTGGCAATATACATGGGTGCGCATATATCTGTTTGAGTCATGGTTCTAGTTTCTTTGAAGTGTTTTCCTAGTAGTAGAATTACTGGGCCAAATGATATTTCTATTTCCAACTTTTTGAGAAAGCACCAGACCTTCTTCCTTCCTTTTGACTGTTCACAAAATGCCATCAAACTCAAATTCATAGCCACCTAAAGGTAATAAAGGAGGTCAGAATTGCTTCCACTGTGGAAAGCTGGGCCACTTCAGTAGACAGTGTCACAGACGAGAGCCACATATAGGCAAGGGAGTAGAGAGGAAGCTCCCACTCACTTGATTTAAGAGTGGATCTGAAGGACACTTGGCCAAGGTGGCCC
>NW_006399952.1:5606141-5610779 GCF_000299155.1 Elephantulus edwardii
TTAGAACTGACTCATAGTAAAAGCTCTGTTGAGTTTCCGAAGCTGTAAATTGCATGAGAGGGGCTTGCCCATTTTCCCCTAGCTAAGCTGCTGGTGGATTCGAACAGCTAGACATCGAGCTCTGAGTGAGCAGCAAAGCTTGCTATGCACCATACCAGCAGAGCTCCCTTTGGACCATAGGAAGGACTACTTTATAATGGAGAATTAGAGTTGGACTTATCTTAAGAGGAGGATTTGCACTGGGGGCTCATTCACTTTGCTGTGTGTTTTCTGTATCTTTTAGCTGAGACGGGTCTTTGGAGATGGCTTGCCTCCTTTCCCACCAAAGTACTATCTCGCAATGACCACTTCAATGGCTGATGAGAGGAGGAACCAGTTGGAACGGTATTTGCAAAATCGTATGTATTTGGTATTTATTTATTTATTTTTTAGTTTATTGAAACATGTTGCATGTGAGAAAATTCACCTATTTAAAGGGTATATAATTCAGTTGGCTTAGTATATATAGACTTGTGCAGTCTAGTTTTAGAACATAGTCACCTCCCCAAAAAGAACCTTATCCCCATATACCCTGTTAGCTCTATTGGCTTAGTGGTAAGAAACCGCACTGCCAGTGCGAAGGTATGTGGTTCTAATCCTTAAGCTGTTCTGCGGGAGAAAGATATGAGTGAACTTTCATATGATTTACTGTCTCAGAAAACCTCTGGAGGGTCAGCTAGGGATCAGTTCCAACTTGAAGGGACACACCAACAACAGTTCCCCTTCCACGTCAGCCTCTGGCAACCACTACTTACTTTTTGTTTATATGGATCGGAGCATTTCTGATTCTCTCACTGGTCAAGTAGGAACCAACCCATAACTGATCATCCAATGGCTTTTCAGAAGTTGTAAATGACACGGGAGAAGATTACTCATCTTTGTCCCATGGAACAGCTCATAGATTCAAACTGTCTCTGGGCTGGCAGTACTCCTGACTCACTAGGCAATCAGAGATCCCTTCCTTAGAGAGATACAGTATGTGCTCTTTACTAAGATAAACTTTTGACTAAGTGACTTTAGATGTGAACCATATCTATTTCAATTTATGTATAAAGTCAACTTAAAGACAGAGTGAGGATAGAATTAGATGTACTACGGTGTTCACACAATGTCCAAATCATAACATCCCATTTATAGGACCTGTTACATACCTAAGGCGTTGCACAACCATATGTTTGTGTGTGTAGGTAGTTATAGAAACTCAAATGCACAACATTAAGTGCAGCTGTTAACCAAAAGATTGTAATTTTTAATTTACCCAGTAGTTTCATGGGAGAAAGATTCACAGCTATCAAGATCATAGCTAGAAAACCATACAGACAATTCTACTCTGTCACATTAAGGTCATTATGAGTCAAAATCATTATGAAAGCAAATCTACAATATTTGTTAGTTTTGTTTTGTGGAGTTTCGGAGGATTTTTAGTGCTTAATTGTGTTCCCCTTAAATACTTTTTGTGTGCACTGACTAAGATCAAGGACATTTTCTTACATAACCACAGTGTGGTTATAAAAATAATCAAATTCACGTTGTACAAGAATGTTATCTAACAACTATATCATCTCATCCTAGTAAGAATAGCAAAATTCAACAGAGCAGCAAACATCAAATGCTGGTGAGGTTGTGGAGAAACTGGAACTCTTGTTCACTATTGGTGAGAGTGTAAAATGGTGCAACCATTATGGAAGGCTATATGGCGCTCTCTCAAAAAGTTGCAAATAGAGATACCATTTGACCCAGAAATTCCACTACTGGGAATTTACTCTAAAGAAATCATAACTGCCACCCAAGCAGATATATGCACACTCAGGTTTATTGCTGCTTTGTTCACAATAGCAAAGAGCTGGAAACCACCTAAGTGCCCACCAACAAACGAATGGATAGAGAAGCTCTGGTATATTCACACAATGGAATACTATGCAGTGTTGAAAAACAAGGAACTCATGAAATATTATACAAAATGGGTGACCCTGGAGGACATTATGTTGACTGAAATATCTCAGTCACAAAAGGACAAATATTGCGTAGTGGCACTGGCATCAGGATTGAGAGGAACCTAAGAAAAGAGGGGCTAAATAAAGCATACTGCATTGAAACAGATGAGGGAGAGAACTGTTTAAAAGGAATATATGATTAGGTATTATTTTCATGACAAGATTACAGAAAAAGAAATGCATAGTAAAGTGGACTGTGGACTTAGGGGCTATTGTATAACAATGAAAGAATTTTTTTTTCTTTTCAAAGAGAAAAACAAACTGGGAGGAGGGATGGGTAGGGAGGTAAATGCAACAATGAATGAATGGGGAAAATGAAATGGAAAGAATATACTATAAAAAAAGATATGTTGCATTAAATAATCATTCATTTAAAAAGTGAGTATAAAATAACCCCGAATGTTACCTAATCTATAGACCTTATTCAAACTTTACCAACTATCCTACTAATGCCTTTCATAGCTAAAGGAAAGTTCTTTGTTTTATGTGTTGATTTTTCCCCCCTTCTTCAAAAATGTATCTTAGAGATCAGCAATTACAGATTTACCTTATTATTTTCCACTGATGTACGCATATGCCAAACCGACTGCCACTGGAGTCTGTTCTGACGCATGGTGGCCCTCCATCAGGTTTCTTGAGCTAGACACACATAGAACTCTATAGGAGTTCTCTGTGTCTTTGTCCCTGAGTACCTGGTGGATCCAATCTGTTACTCTTATGTTCAGCAGCCCAACACATAATGCACGATCCCACCAGGACTCTTTCTGTGATATTTAAACTTAGTCTGCTGTTGAAAGTATACACAGAAAATCATACACCAATTTGTGCCTCTGCAATTCTGTAACAATGATTTCATTCTTCCAGTTGTACAACCTTTCTTATCTTCCTTTCCAGAATTTTTACTCCTCTGTTAGTATATGCTCACTGCCTTTTCTAGCTAATCTTTTGGATTATGTCTATACATCTATATGCAGCAGTGGGCTCAAGTGTGTCAGAGATGGCGAGGATGGCACAGGATAGGACAGGATTCAGATCTGTTGTTCAAAATTTTGCCAGGAGTTGTACTTGATGGCACCTAACAACAAGAATATGGAGTTCTGGAGGGGTAGCCCATAGCAAGATACATGATCAACCCAGACGATACATAACTAACCTAAACACGTGCTTCTTTGGCACTTTTGATTACACTAGTGGCTTGAGAAAGAGAAAGCTGAAGAGTCTCCTCCTGTATGGCGTAGGGCCTCAGAAACCCCCTGGAGGACCAGCTATGAGTCAGAACCAAACTGGAGGCGAGTGGTGAATGAGTGAATGATTCATACCACAAAGTAAATTAAGATTTCTAGAAGACATTTAATGCCTCTTCATTCTCTGTAATGGAGAACGTGCTTCTTTATAATCCCTTGGATGAGCCCTTTCTAGCTCAAAATGCACGTTTTGCATCTGAATTCTCTCTTGGGTTGTCTTCTCATGTCTTACAGAAGTTTGCCTTTAACATCTGGACTTTTTAAAGTAATCATGATGGTTCAGATTGTTACCTCTCATAAAAGAAATGCTTTCAATGTTTCTTGGTTGATTTAAATTTTTCAAGTGACCAGTTGTCTTGCTAAGCTGGGAATCCAGATCCACATTTTCAGATAGTTTTGCTGCCTCCTTTTAATATCGTCATCACCCCCAGAAGTGGGGAGAGATGGATATTGAGAATAGTGTCTGTGAGTGAAGTGACACTGCTGCGAGCGTTCTCATGCTGGATTGATGTGTTGATGTGACAGTGGCTGGGGTGGTCAAGGCTGCCAGAGGAGGCCGTGTTGATGACAGGTCACCAGCTGCACCACCTTCACAGAGACAGTAGAACCCTGGCAAGGCAGGGGGATCCTGGGAGATAGAGCCATTTGATGATGAAGACCCCGTCTGCTGACTTAGCGTGCTCTCCATGTTTTTTCAGTATCCTTGGACCCAAACGTGTTGAGAAGTGATGCCTTCATTGAGTTTTTAAGACAAGTACAGCTGGTAAGCTCTGCTCTCCTTCAATGAGGTCCTTCTTTCTCTGCAGAACGTGTTTCTTGTTTAACCCACACATGTGCATGCATGCATGGATGTGTATGTACATATGTTTGTGTCTGTGTTTTGACCATCATCTACACAGAGCCCTTGGGTAAAATCAGAGGTGTGTCGAAGGTATGGCAGGTATTGGCACACATCTGGGCCACCACCTAAGGGTCCACCACGACCTTTCTATTAACCATGGCCGTTTCTATTGCTGGTTGTAAGAGATCGATCACCCAGCAATTCAAAGCTAACATTTTTTCACCTTTGAGCACTTCCATGGGTCAAAGTTGGCTGTGTGCTTTTACTCTGCTAGGACAGAGAGGAAAAGGGAGAGGGAGAGAAGACTGGAGGAAAAAAACCCCTGTTTTTGAGCACATCACAGACCAGCTTTCACCAGTGAGAGAAAGGAAAACGCAGTTGCACTTTTCATGTAGTTCCATTACGTGGTGAGTGAAATGTTAACTTTTTTTTTTACATTTTTTTTAAATTTAGGTTGTTTATTTTTCATTTCAATGAACATCTACAGAGATTTTGGAATTCCATTCATTCATTGTTGCAC
>NW_006399952.1:5610979-5682108 GCF_000299155.1 Elephantulus edwardii
TCCCCCATAGACTTCAATGCCATAAACATATTCCATCCAGTTTTTAGTCTTCTGAATCTGTTGAAGCCTGCCCGGTCCTGTGCCATCCTCACCATCTCCGCTGAGCTTAAGTAAGCCTGCTGTTCCAATCACTGTGTCAACCCACCTCTCCAAGAGTCTTCCTCCTCTTTTGCTGATTCTTTTCTTCTCCAAGTGTGTCACCCTTCTCCTGGGACAAGCCTCTCCTGATAATCTACCCAAAGTATGCGAAACAAAGCCTCACCATCTTGCTTCTAAGAAACACTCTGCTGCCCTTGTGCCAGGACAAATTTGTTTGTTCTTTAGGTACGCATGGTCTCCTCTTGTGTTCCTTGGGAGATTTAGATTCTAGATGGAACCTAAAGCCGTATCATTTGACCTTTGGCTCATTTTAAGTTAGCAGATAGCTTTTCCTGTAGCCTAAGCATTGTACATTTCAGAACGGGCTGTGAAGAACAGATCTGTAAAGTGTGACAAAGAACTTCCGCCTTTCTCGTTAAGGTATTCATAACATTTCTGTGACCTTAGTGTGTTAGCTGAGACTCCCAAATGTGCCGAGGTAAAGATGTCAGAGCGGTGGGCCTGGACAGATATGGCTTGAATATCCTCTGCTCTTACCTTTGCTGTAATGGGCCGTGGAGTAAATTCAGCCTTAATAGCAAGCATCAGGCACAGCAGCTCCATTGGCTTTGTCACTCTGCTGGCCACTTGGGCCCTTGAGGCTGGGACTTCACCCGATGTGTTTGTTTAGCACGTCCGTCATCTCATTTCTCCAAGTGGGACCATTTTTATGCCTGTGTTCATGTGCTTGACCAAATGGAAAGCTCTGAAGGGACTCCAGTTGTACAATAATAAGATATCATTGAACTTGATCCTGCTCAAGGGAGGAATGATTCCTTGTTCAGAGTTGCAAAAGTGGGATCCCGATGTTCCATAAGCAACATTTCCTTCACACAGAAATTCATGTGCACTGACAGACTGCTTGTTAAACCTGACCCCATAGCTGGGAATTAGTTCATATTTTCCCATAGACTGGATGATTTCCAAACTACGTAGTTTGCTGTCCTTTGAAAAGTTCCTTGTATAGTTGTCAAGTTCAAACAACACAAAAAAGTACCCAGTGAAACAGCATTTCTTCCCATTGCTGACCCTAGCCCCCAGACTCCTTTCTTGGGGACAACTGCTATTTACAGGTAAGTATGTGTGCTCTCTCTTTACCCATTTGCTATGCATGTGCAAACATACATATGTATGCATAACTTTCTTTTATTACCTTTCAAAAATATACTTTCATTTTTAGAATATTGTGATATCTGGGGAAAAAAATTGTACATGAGAAGTTCTCATATACTCCCCACATCCTGTCTTCTGTTTTTCAGCTCAACCACTCAACTCGCTTCTATGGCATTGGAAACAGCTCCTAGCTGACCCCCAGGCTATGAAACCTATTGGACGAAATTGCCCATCCTTCTCCTACAGAACCAGTGGCAGATTTGAACTCCCAAGAGGCTAGCCTCCAGATTAGCAGCAAAAGTCCTTAAAAACTAGGCCAGCGGAGCTCCCTCCCATTATCAGCATCTTATATTGACATGGTCTGTTGGCCACTGACGAGCCAGTGTGGGTTCCTGTGGGACTCCGGGGGTTTGCTCTCTGCTGCTCATCTGGAAGGCTGGCACTGAACCTACCTATGGGTGCTGTGAGTGGAAGGCCTGTCGATCTGCCTTTTTAAAGATTACAGCCAAGAGATGCTTTTGAGCTCAGAGCCCAGGTCTACTCTGGAACCCATGGTTCTTCCATGAGTCAGAATCATTGGCGACAGGTGTGTGTGTTGGTTTCATTGATGCATTATTAGTTACCATCCCTACTTAATTCCAGTTTCATTAGTTTGACATAATGTTGTTTCCTGTTTGAGGATCCCATCCAGGATTGAGTTGCATTTAGTTGGCAGGACTCCTTGGGCTCCTCTTGACAGTATCTCAGACTTTTCTTTGGTTCTGGTGATCATGACAGTTGGTTGCATTCGCTTGTTTGTTTAACCTTTGAGGAGTGCTAGTCAGGTATTTTGCAGAAGTCCCTCTTGGAATTTGTATAATGTTTATCACACTATTAGACTGATGTGAAACGCTATGGGGAAAAAAAGCACAGTGGTTAAGAGTTATTTGCATCACATCTTATCAGTCATGATCTTGACCGAGACTTAGTGTTACAGACCTTGCTCACCTGGCTGAGAGAGAGTCTGTCAGGGTCCTTCACTGTAAAGTTACTCTACTCCTTTGCACGCTGTCCTCTTTGGCATCAAGCCATTGTATGTAGTCCACCCTTGAGGAGGAAATCATCTTCCTTCTTTCTTTATTTTGCTGCTCAAATCATTTTAGTTCTGTTTCCTGGGAACTCTCACAGAGTTTCCCTGTCCCTTTGGCATACTCCCATCATTATGGGTTTTTGGTTTTGTTTCTGTAGCATTAATTTTATTATCATCGTCTTCTCCTCTTGTGTATTTCCAGTCCTAGAAACAGTCATTTCCCATTTTATTCATTTTTCTTCTTTTTTGTGTGTGTCTTTCAAACTGCATCAATAGAAATACAAGGTTTATCTTGCACAATGCCAAAAAAACCAACAATGCCAGATACTGAATTTCTATTGCACTTCCCTTTGAACATCCCAGCAGGAATAAACTGCTGAGTGCAGATACCATGCAGTGCACTTTATTCTTTATTTCATTGGAGAAGACGTCTCCCTTTGTCTGGTGGAGCCACTGGTGATTTTGAACCACCAGAGATGCTTGGCTTTTTGGTTAGCAGGATGATTCACTATAGACTATGCCATCAGAGCTGCTCAGATGTCCAGAGTATGTGCTTATTTGTTTAATATATATAAATATATAAAAAAATATATATAATATATATAAAAAGATATAAAATATAGATAAAAACATAAATATATATATACACACACTTCAGAGGCCAGATCTAGATTCCTATCCTATTCTCCAGTGAAATGGAAAGGTTTTTATCTCATTTTCATTTCCTTGGTACTTTACCTTTATGATTTTTATGATTGTCTTATGTCCCAGCTACTTTTTTCTTCCAACTAGGAGTGCAGTCTTCAATATGGATTGAAGCTCAACATCAAGAAGACAAAGATTCACACTATTGGGCCAACTGGCAGCACCATGATAGAGGAAAAGATTGAGTTTGTTAACAATTATAGCTTGCTTGGCTCCATAATCAATCCTCTTGTCACCAGCAGTCAAGAAATAAAAAGATGCATTATACTGGGAAAAATCTGGTGTCAAGGACCTCTCCAGAGTACTGAGAAGCAACAGTGTCAGTCAAGAGACTAAGGTGTGCTTGATGACCATGCATGCCATGGTCTTCGCAATTACTTGCTGTGCATCAGAGAGACAGATAATGACTAAGGATTACTGAAGAATTGATGTCTTTGAATTGTGGTGCTTAAGAAGAGCCTTGACCTACAATGGGCCCCCCAAGAAAATGAATCAGTCTGTCTTGGGGAAGGTGAAACCAAATTTATACTTGAAGGCTAGGATTTTGAAGCTCTGTCGCACATATTTTGGGCACATGACCAGGAGGGACTGGTTGTTGGAGAAGGACATGATGTTCAGAAGTGTGGCAGGACAACACAGGAGAGGAAGACCTTGGACGAGATGGATTGATCCAGTAACTAGGGCAGTGGAATAGGTATATCAGAGCCAGTGAGACTGGCTCAGAACAGGGCAGGCTTCAGAGCTGTTGTACATAGGGTCGCTATAAGTTGGATGATGCATAACAACAACAACAACAGAAACTCACTAACTTCATACCTTCTTCCTTTCCTTCCTCTTTCCCTCCTCTCTTTATTTCTCTTTTTCTTTCTTTCTTTCTTCTCAAGCATGGAAGCCAGCTTTAGGAACTCCTGAAATTATTACCTGTCTCTCTTCCTTAATTCTAAATATCTAGAACAAAGAATCTCACTCACCCCATTTGTGTCATGCACGTGCCCCTGCCCTGTCTAGCCAGCTGTGCCTATGGGCATATGGGTAGCAGTTCATAGGACTGTAGTTTCTTGGGGCTGCAGATGAGATACACCTTCTGAGAGGTCATCAAAAGAGAAGCAGTGCTCCACCTCTTCTTCACGCCAGCTCTCTTTCATGATCCCATTTTAATCAGTAATGCAGCCATTTTCCCAGTCTGCTGTAGAAATCTTGGCTTCATTTGTTCAGTAGGTATTCACTGAATGTTTGCTGATTACATTGGGAAAATGCTGGGTGCTAAGGGCACAATGGCAGGTGAGATTACCTGGGAGCAAAACCCCAGAGACTCTGAGGACTTGAGGAGTGGCCAGTGCGGCTGCAATGTGGAGAGTATGGAGCTGGGAATGGGTGAAGGGAGTCAAGATAAGCCTGGAGAGGACAGGAGGAGCAGATTGTACAGGGCTTGCAGGCGAAGAGAAGAATGTTGTTCCTGTTCCAAGAATGATGTAAAGACATTAGAAGGTTTTAAGTAAGAAGGGACATTTCTAGCTTGCATTTTTTTTAATGTGTGTATACCATCAAATCAGATCTGACTGATACAGGAGGAGATTGCCCCTCCTTCTCCAGCAGATCATCTGGCAGATTCGAACCGCGTACCTCTGTTGCAGTGCAGCTTCTTGCCACTAGGCCACCAGAGCTCACCTCTAGTTTGCATCTTAAAAATATTTCTTTTTAGAGCATGCTTTATAGGTGGGAAGAATGGATGTAAGGAGGCAGTCAAGGAGCCTATTGTGGGAATCTGCTGGAGAGGAGACGTTACTTGGGTTTAATGCACTGGTAATAGAGATGGGAAGAAGTGGCTGAATTAAAAACATAGTTAAATGTATCAAATATAGTGAGCTCGGTATTCGATTGGAGTGGTGACAATATATTTGAATCTTTTCTTTTTTACTTTTCACCTTTGGTTACCACATCAAATCAAAGATACATTATGTTCTCATTTCTACTACTACTAATGACCAAAAATTAAATCACCTTTTGATGAACAAGAAATGTCATTCTAAGTTCCACGCATGCGACCTCCTTCACTGCGTACTATGATGCTGAGAGGTGGGCGTAGATACTGTTCTTATGCTAAAGGAATGAGGTACAGAGAGGAGAAGTAACCTTCCAAGGTTTGAACTAGGTCACCTGCAGCAAGTGGGGAAGCTAGGCTTGGAATCCAGCTGGTTGGCTTAGTGAGAAGGCTGTGTTCTTCTCACCCACCATGGCCTGTCCGGTCCCACCGTCCGTCAAGGATAGATGGCTGCAGCTTCTCACTCAGGTTCTCACATCACCAGTCTCTCTGCCAGTCTGTTTTCTATGAACTGATGCCCACACATCTCCCTGTAACTCAGTTTCCATTTTCTTCTGACCTTGAACCACCACTTTTACCTTTTTGATAAAACTCTCAGTCTCAGATTTCAGGCTCTATACTCTGACTCGCTGTACCAATCCATCTGTCTTCTTACTTTTTCTTTGCAGAACTAAAAAACCACACAAATATTTGCATGTATATCAGTTTTTCCTTTATAATTTTATTTCAGGATTAGTTTGGGAGATCTGGTGGCCTAGTGGTAAGTAGCTGTGATGCCAACCTAAAGGCGCACAGTTCTAATCCACCAGCTGCTCTACAGGAGAAAGTTGGGCAGTCAACTGTTTACTGCCTTTGAAAGCCCACCAGAGGGGTCAGCTTTGAGTAGGTTTCTATCTGATGGCAAATAATGATACAACAACAACAAGGACTATTTTATTTTAAAGTTATTTCTTTTCCTTTTTTGATATCACTAAAAGCACATACAGCAGGACATACACCAGTTCAACAGTTTCTACATAGCCAAGTTCAGGGACTTTAATCACACTCTTCAAGCTATGCAAACATTCTCTCATTCTCTAAATTATTTCCCCTGTTAACATGATTTCACTGCCTGCTAAATTTCCTATCTAACATTTCCAGCTTGATCCCATCTGGATAGTTCTTTAAAAGAGTGTAATACTCAAGGCAGATATTCTTCACTAATTAAGCTAAACTGTTCAGTTTCAAGAAGACGTCGGGCAGGATAGATTTGTCCTCTATATTTTTGGATCTTTTTTTTTTTTTCATGGTAAATTGTATGCGCAGAAGAATACTTGCCAACCCAACAGTTTTTAGACGTACAATTTGGGAACATTGATGACATCCATTGTATTATGTGATTATCACCCTTATTCTGAATGGAAATGATTTTAAATATTTACATAATGCACTGGTCTGCAGTTGTTTGAGTTAAACGTTGTGATGAGGTAATGAATGAACGCTACTCTTTGCTTTGGAATCGTGTCATAAAGCAATGCCAGTCTTCCTATTTCTATTGTGAGATTCTTTCCTCTGAGGTAAGAGGTGTTTGTGACTTTAACAACACATGACATAGCAAAGAGTGTCTAGAGAGGGGCGATTCTGAACAGTTGGAAAGAAGCCCCTTACTGCTCACTTCCTGTGACTGAGGAGTCCTGGTGGCACAGTGGTTAAGTAGTCAAATGCTAAGAAGTGCACTGTTCAAATCCACCAGCTACTTTGAGAGAGAAAGATGTCTGCTTCCGTAAAGATCACAGAGTAGGAAACCCTACCAGGCAGTCCTACTCTCACCTGTGGGGTCATAGTGAGTCAGAATCTTCTGGACTGACAACAACACCTGAATCTACACCAAATATGGGGTCTAGGAGGCACTGCTGTGCATCCACTCCATGGGAAAAGCCTTCCCAATGCCCCTGTGAGGCCCAAAGGTTGAAGCAAAGTGCGGGCAGAGTGGCCCGAGATGTATGTGGAGAGTTCAGAGCCTGTGCCGTGGACGAGGGGAACAGGTGTTGAAGGACTTTGCAGGATTATCAAAGAATGTGGTGAAGTGGATTCTTCCAGTCCTGGGTGTTTGAAAAGAAAACCTTTTAGGTGATTTAGCATTTGCTGATTCGGAGGCCATTAGTGGCAGTAAGAAGTCATTGAACTGTTTGAAAAGTTACACACACAGTAATTCACATCACACAGAAACGTCCTGTACGTTGAAGGAGGAAGCACGCATCACATGGGGGCTTACAGCTAGGATGGCCATAATATTTATCATCCAGACTGGTGCAGTGAAAACCCACTGCCGTAAAATTGGTTTTGGTTTATAAGAACCCTCCATGACAGAGTAAAAGTGTCCCATA
Organism: Elephantulus edwardii; assembly: GCF_000299155.1. Classification (NCBI taxonomy): domain Eukaryota; kingdom Metazoa; phylum Chordata; class Mammalia; order Macroscelidea; family Macroscelididae; genus Elephantulus; species Elephantulus edwardii. The sequence continues at coordinate 5,618,193 of NW_006399952.1, forward strand.
AGGTTTCTGAAGAGCTCTGGTAGCCAAGTAGGTAAGGAGTTACACTGCCAACCTAAAGGTGGGTGGTTCAAAGCCACCAGTTTACTCCAAGGGGAAAAGATGGTCAGTCTCATTCTATGTAGTTTACAGCACCTAAAAACTCATTGAAGGGTTTTGACTCTACAGCAATGAATTTGAGTATTTTTTTTTTTTTTTAGTTTTAAAATCCTTATGGGAGAGTTAATTCAATGCCCTGGAGTCTGAACCACCTCGTAGCGGACCGTTCAGTGGGTTTCTGAGGCTGAAAAATCACACCTGAGAGCAGAATGCAGTAGGATCATGAGGAGATGCTGGAGGATTCTACCCGAGTGGCATGGGCTTTCGGAATTCACCTTTGTGGGGAACTACTATCACATCTTTCAACAAAGGTTTATTCCGAATGCTGTGTAGCGTTTACAGGTTGCTTGTATATGTAGACATAATACTTTTGAGCATAAGTTTCTTTCTTGGACCAACACTCTGAATTTGGAAAGCAATAGATTTTTTTCCCCCCTTATGGAATATTTGGGCTCAGAATCATGGAAATGATTTTAAATACATGAGAATGGAAGTTAAAACTTAAAGCCAAAGTTTGCCCCTTGATAATAAAATTAGGCAAAATAAATGCAATCAGGCTTTTGAAGTGGACCCTACCTTGAACAATATAACAGCATTGTCGTAACCCTCCCAGGCTATTGTCAGGTCCCTACAAAGCTCACTGAGTGGCTGATCTATGATCTCTGGGTGAGACCAGTGGGCCTGAGGGAAAGGGAGGCATGTTACCTGTTGAAGGGAAAGGATCTCACCTGGTCAGTTTACCTGAGCACCAATTTTAAGACCTTCAAACTGTTTTCTCATTGGTTGTTTGAGTCTCTCCTCTAATAGCAAGAAAGGAGACTGTCTGGATGCTGGTGAAATTCTAGCCACTAAAACAGATGCATGCCTCCTCCTCCACTGTAATTTACTGGTTTGTATAGTCTCAGAACACAGAAAATGATATGAGTGAGTCATCTCAATTCTCCCAGCGACAATGCATGGTGCATGCTTAGTACCATTCTAAATGCCTGGAGAGAAGTTAATTCATTACATACAGCGGGTGCCTTGAGGCATCTTATGATACTTGGGATCAGAAAGACTCAGCCCTCAGAGATGAAGCAAACTCTATGACCTGACAGAATCACTTTGTAGAAGTGCTGAGAAAAGTCTGCACTGAGGCTGCCGCCCTGTTGAGTTGGGTCTGGACAGCGACTGGCTTTTCTAGGCCTCGCCTCCTCTTGGAATCCTCCTCACTGTGGTACTGCATGGAGCCCTAGTGGCACAGCAGTTATGTGTTTGACTGCTAACCAGTATGTTGGTGGTTCGAACCCATTGGCTGTTCATGAGAGAACAATGAGGCAGCCTCTCCCTGGAAAGATTTACAGCCTTCAAAACCCTGTGTTAAGTGCCATCGAGTTGAGTACACTTCATAACAACCCTATGAACAGCGAATCTGAATCTTGTCCTGTTCTAGCCATCACCATCATCTCTGATACACTTGAACCCCCTGCTGTGTCTGAGTCAGTCTGTCTCGTTGAGGGTCGCCCTCTCTTTCGTTGACCTTCCACCTTTCCAAGCATGAAGTCCCCCTCCAAGCAACAGCCTCTCTTAACGACATGTGACATGCCCAAAGTCCGTGAGATGAAGGGCACCTCTGTTCTGGTCAGTAGGGTTGCGGAGAGTCTGGATGGACTTGACAGCAGTGGTGAATGATGACTGTAGCATTAATCTCAGCCCCATGCTTTCCTAAGCACTGACAGCCTCACAGTGTCCCAAGGGTATCCATTAGCATTCTAGAACATTCCCTCCCCTAAACATCCTCAAGTTTACAACTGCCTCTGCCACCGGAAGTCCTTTCCCTCACAGAACGCTTTCTCATGAGAGGAGCTGGGATGGGCCCTCAGCCAAGCGGTCAGCTGCTCCACCACCGCTGTCATCCCCACCCCAGCCTCGTCATTTGTCCCATTCAGACGTTTGCTCTGGCAAAATCCTAAATGACTGTGTCCTTCTGAGGATACTTGGAAACATGCAAAACAACTAGGAGAGTGAATGAATTCAGAGAGTCCCAGGGGTCAGGTAAACAGCGTCATGGAATGTAAATGGATTCCCTGTTGTTCCTTTAGAAATTATTCAAGCGTCAAGTCCTTGCTTGATGCTTTACTTTGGTCCCACCCATCCTCACCCCCCACGTCTCTGCACCTGTGGGTGCTCAGGTGCTTTCTGAGCCCCGGGGAAAGGACAACCTGTCTGCTCATCCCATATGACCAAGCACGGAAGCTTATTTTTCTTTTCCTTTGCTTCCAGACCACATTTAATGTCACCACCAAGAAGACCTCTCTGGATATATCTCTGCCTGGTGGGAAGAGTGTTAAAATCGAAATTCTAACATCAGACACCGCTGAAACAGTCCTGGAGGTAAACTTCAAGTGCCAGCAGCTGCTGGACTGAAAGTAGGACTAATTCCATTCCAAAGCAGGGGCTCCTGGGCAGGATTATCTTGTGGACCCTTCCCACCTTTTGTTTTACTAGTTAGGTGACTTGTCTAAGAGACGCTAGCATTTTCCAGAGATCCACTGAAGAATCTGGGATGTAATCACTCCTCCATGTGCTCTCTGTTTGTGTTCTCCATGTAGATATTATTAGTTTTGTGGAGATTTCAAAAGTCTTTCGAAAGGCTGTTATTTCCCTGGAACTCAGCTCGGAATGTGCCCTGAGAATACGCAGAATGCTTTATTATGGGATGTCCTGTGGTGGGGAGCAGGCAGGAAAGTGGAGCCCAGCTGGGACTGATACAAAGTCATACTGAGGTTACAGGACCGGGGACACTTGCTTAGAGATCAGTGAAGAGCGTTTTCTCCAGAGTTGAACGGGTTGTCCTCTGCCCCAGCAGAGAGAACCTTGGAAATGACCATTAGTCTCCTACTGTCCAGAGGGGATACTGCCCTCTCACATCTGCATACTGCTCCCCAAGGCCAGCTCCTGGGTCTTCTTCCTGGGGAGGATTCTAATTCCAATCCTCCAGAGAAACATATGAGTGGGAATAAAAAGTTATAAACAAGAGGAAGTTGGAAAGTTTCTAGGATCTTGGAAAGGACAGAAGGTCCTTGCTGTGCTCGGGTTATGGTATCTGACCTCTGCTTCCCCTCAGCCAATTCTCCTTCTTAATAGACTCTTTAAGGCAACTCTGGTGGCCTAATAATGCTAAGAAACTGTGCTGTAATCCCAAAGGCACGCGGTTCAAATCCACCTGCTGCTTCATGGTAGAAAGATGGACAGTCTCCTCCCAGGTGATTAATTGCCTCTGAAAACCCAGAGGGTCAGCTGTGGGTTGGTTCCAAGCGACAATAAACAACAACAACAACAACTTTAAGGACCAAGGGGCTCTGTTGGCTTAGTGTGTGGCTAATTGCTCTGCTAACCCAAAGACTTCTCACTTCCAGGGGTTCAATCCATCAGTGGCTCCTCAGGAGAAAGAGGGGCAGTCCCTGCTCTTTGAGATTTGCAGCCTGGGAAACCCAATGCAGGGCTGCTTTGAGACAGAATCAGTGCAACGGCAGGGATTTGTGTTGGTTGGTTTTTACCCCCCTTAAGGACCAGTAACACACGAAAATCTCATTTTCGTATTTTCTATATAGTGTAATTTTATTGGTGATGTCTGTGTTTTGAAGCACTTTGACTGACAGAGAAAAAATTACCCTGTTTCTTTTATTACCAGTGCCTATTCTTCTCTAACGATGTTTGCGTTTATGTCTTTATAAATTATAAAAGTATTATCCACACTTTCCCCTCCTCACATCTTCCCCCTTTAATCTTTTCTATTGATATTGGCCTTAGCCTATTAGCTGTTTTCACTAAATAAACTAGTGAAGATGTTGTGCTTAGGTGCCCTTGAGTCACCTCAGCTCATAGCAGCTCTGTGAGTCATAGATGAACATCTTGCCCTATTCTGTGCTGTCCCACCATCTTCACCAGGTTCAGCCTCTCCAGGGAAAATACTGGTGATGGTTGCACCACGTGGTGAACGTAATTAAAGTAACTGAATTTGACACTTGAAAAAAATGACATAAAGAAGAAAACAATTGTCACATATATTTGTTGTTGTTTTATTGTTGTTATGTGCCTGCAAGTCACCTGCAACTCATAGCGACCCTATGTACGACAGCTCTGAACCCTGCTCTATCCTGAGCCAACTTTATTGTCTCTGACACACGCACCCCCATTATCCCAGTCTCTGAGTAAGTCCATCTCATCAAGGGGCTTTCTCTCTTGCACTGTCTTTCCAGCCTCCCAAGAAAAATGTCCCTTTCCAAGGACTGGTCCCTCCTGTCTATGCACCTAAAGTATGTCAGATGGAGCTTCAGAATCCTTGCCTCCAAGGAGCAGCCTGGTTTCACCCTCTTCAGGCCGAACTTGTTTATTCTAGCAGTCCATGGTTTATTCAATACTCCAGCACCACAACTCAGAGGCATCAATTATGCTTCTATCATCCATAGTCATTGTCCAGCTTTCTGATACATAGCACATAATTGTGAAGAGCATGGCCAGGATCGGGTGCACCTTAGTCTCCAGACTGACATCATTGCTCTTCAGTACTCTGCAAATGTCCCTAACAGCAAACTTTCTCAATACAATTCATTTTTTGATTTCCTGGCTGCTGGTACCAAGAGTACTGCTTATAGAGCCAAGCAAATGAAAACTGTTAACAGCCTCAACCTCTTCACCATCCATCATGATGCTGCCTATCTGCCCAGTGGTGAGAATCTTTGTTTTCTTAATGTTGAGCTTCAGTCCACATTGAAGGCTGCATTTCTTGATCTTCTGAAGCAAGTGCTTCAGATCCTCCTCAGTTTTAGCAAGCAAGGTTGTATCATCTGCATAACACAGGCTGTTGAAGAGGTTTCCTCCAATCCTGATGCCACATTTCTCCTCATGGAGCCCAGCCTCCTGAATGATCTGTTCTGCATATATATTGAGAAGGTATGGAGATAGGACACATTCCTGGCATACAATCTTCCCGATATTAAACCATGCAGTGTTTCTTTGCTCTGTTCTGACGACTGCCTCCTGGTCCAAGTATAGGTTTCACAATCAGTTACTCTGGGATTTCAATTCTTCTCAGAGTCAGCCACAGTTTGTTGTGATCTACACAGTCAAAATGAAAATTTGTTGCATATGTTTACCAAATAAAAATTAAAATAAAAATTGGACTCTTAGAGAATCCAATAAAAAGGAAATTGACTTGCCTTCAGCTCAATTCCAGTTTATGGAGACTCCATTGAGTTTCCAAAGTGCATCTTAACAGGACGAGACTGCTCATCTTTCTCCCGAGGAGCAACTGGTGGATTTGAACATCTGAAGACTTGTACCTTTTTGTTAGCAGCACAGCATCCAATAGTCTAGGCCACCAGAGTATCTTAAAGGTAAAAGAAAAGAAAAATAGCAGGTCCTTCCATGTTGTAGAGGTGAATTAAGAGAAAGTGTGAAGAAAGAACATAAGGATTTTAAGGAGCTGTTGGAGCTGACGGGGATGGTTTGTGGTACTGTGGGAAGACTCTACTAAAGGAAGATTTGAAATGAAACCAAAACCATGGTGTGAAAAAGGAAGACTCATTAGTGTAAAGGTGAGAGGAGAATGTAAAAGGAGAGCAACCCCTTCTGGGGATGTGAGGTTTGCCCTGAGGGACCGCCGTAGTAGATTAGACCTGAGGTTGTTGGTAATTCAGTGGTAGAAGTCTCTCCTTCCGTGTGGTAGACCCAGGTTCAATTCCTGGCCGCAGCTCCTCATTTTCGCCACCACCTGCCTTTCAGTGAAGGCTTGTGTGTTGCTATGATACAAAAAAGCTTTCCATGGAGATTCCAGACTAAGACCTTGAAGAAAGACCTTGATTTCTACTTAGAGCAATCAGCCAGAGGATCACAACAGTCCAAGTACAATCAGTCATGATGACGATGGTGCTGGGCCAAGCAGCGTTAGGTTGTTGCATAGGGTGTGGAGTTAGCCAGGAGCTGCTTCAATGGCAGTGAATAACACCAGCAGATTAGATTTGACCATCACGGGAAACATCAGAGTGAAGCCGACTTGGGTGTCAGAGCCAGACAGTGGCCCATAACCTTTTTTGTATGGCAGCCAGGCAGGGGAAGGGACACCCTGACGTTCCTTTTCTGAGATCTGGGAGGACAGCACGTGTTCATGGAGCATAACTGCTGCCCTCTAGTGGACAGTAAAGCCCCAAATGACCACAGGCTTGGGGCCAGGCCACAGACAAGATGAGACAGACAATGCAGCTAAGACTGGTCATGTCCACGACAGTGGGGCTGATTGTTCTCTTCTTCACTCTGTTTCTTTTTTTATTTCTAAAATTTTCTAAAATGATTGGCGCCATTTTCATATTCAGAACCAGGGTATTTTTCATGTTCGTTGGGCCATGGTAACACTGCTTACAGATGTTTAAAGGCAATGGCTAATTTTGTATTTCACAATTAGTAAACATGGTGGACACTCCTAGTGCTTTTCACCATTTTCCCGTCTCTCATTGAAGGCGGTGTCACACAGGATTGGACTGTGCCGGGAGCTCTTGGACTACTTCGGCCTGTTTCTTGTTCGCTTACACAAGGAGGGCACATTTTCTGGTAAGAGGGAGAAAAATGCCTGTGAACCAGGAGATGGGTGGGCAGGTGTGAGCAGGGATTCTGCCTGGGAGATGTCACAGGTAGGTGGGGGTGCTGGTTACCCAACATCCTCAAGGCTGTTTCCCAGTGTAGGGCCTTTATTTCTGCCTTGGGCCTGGATGAAAGGATTGGAGAATGATGAGGGTGTCTCTGTGGTGGGTGAGCTGCCCTGAGAATAGCAAGGTGGTGAGGGCTGAGACACAACCTGGTCAGGAGCAAGATGACTGTCCTGTCCTGTCCTGCTGCTTCACTTCCTCTTGTTCCTCCCCAGTCCCACTCTCTCCCTGCCTCACCATTCCGCCCTGATTCTATGCCCCCCTCACAGCTGCCTTGTGAACTGTGACCAACTCCAGCTCACAGCAACATCCTTTCTGAGAGTAATTTCTTTTCATCATAGAAGGTGTGGATAATATAAATAAGTTTCTGTTGTTGTTTGTGTTGTTATGTGCCATCAAATCAGCTACAACTGAAAGCCACCCTATGCACAATTGAACCCTGTTCTACCCTGAGCCAATCTCGCTGTCTCTGACACACCTACCCTCAGTGCCCCAATTACTGAGTCAATCCATCTCATCCAGGGTCTTCCTCTCCTATGCTGGCCCTTGACCCTCCCAAGCATGATATTCTTCTCCAAAGACTGATCACTTCTCCAAAGACTTACCCAAAGTATGTGAGATATATTATCCTTGCCTCCAAGGAGCAGCTTGGTTTCACTCTCTCCAGGACAGACCTCTTGGCAGTTAGATCGCTTGACAGTCCATGGTATGTTTAAGACTCTTCTCCAGTACCACAACTCAAAGGCTTCAATTCTTCTGCTGTCAGCTCAGTGATGCAAAACAAGTAATTGTGAAGACCATGGCCTGGATCAGGCACACCTTAGTCTCTAGACTTGCTCATCGAAACTCTGGAGATATTCCTAGATCCTTCTTATTATCTAAAAATGTATAAAGAGGGGAAGGAGCCCTGGTGGTACAATGGTTAAGTGCTTAACTGTGAACCAGAAGTTGGCTGTTCAAGGCCATCCATTGGCTCCATGAGAGAAAGACCTGGAAATCTGTTCCTGTAAAGGTTACAACCTAAAAACTCTATGGGAGAAAAGACATTTATGGTAAGTGACCACTGTTATAAAAAGCTAAGGAAAGGTTTACATATAGATAGAATCAATCATGGAGGGGTATCAACAATATGGAGAAAGGGAGAGGGGAGTAAAAAGTAATAAGTAAGGTGAAAAGTAAGGCAAACTCAAGAAGGGGTAGATTTAAGAACAAACAAAACCTCATTACTGACTCATAGCTGACTCGCCAGCAGGTTTTCTGAGACTATAAACTTCTGGGAAAGAGATTGCCCATCCTTCTCCCATACAGCTCTTGGTGGATTTGAACCACTTGAGAGGTGCTACCTAAAGAGTGCAGCACAACTACCTACAAACTAAATAAGTTTAAAAATAAAGAAGTGGAATAAAAAAGAGAAACGGAAGTCCTGTAGGGAAGTTCTGTCTCACGGAATCACTATGAGTTGAAACTGCTTTGATGGTACCCACAACAAAACAACATCATGAGTGGTACAAAATGACAATTTGATTCTGATAGCTCCGGATTTACTCTTTAATGCTTTTTGGATATTTGAAAGGTTTTAGTTATAAAATAGTGTCAACCATCTTAAAATAGTTTACTATGTCTTCAAGAAGCTGTGAGAGGTGTTTGAGTCAGGAGTTAAGGTGTTAGGACCTCGGTTCTATAGCTAAGAGCTGTAATAGCCAAGTAAAGTGCCTGGGGCCCCTCTGGACCTCAGTTTCTTCATTGACATCACAATATAAAACATATTTCTTACTCAAGCCAGGTATTTTATGGGAATTAAATGATGTTTAATTTTTAATAAACTTCAGGAAATGAAATTTCATGCAAAACGAAGAAAATGCTTTCAATATTATTTTTTATTTCATATTTGTAATGTTTTCTTTTCCTGTTTCAAGCTTTGTATGTAAACTGTTATAGACACCATTGCAGACATATAAATTACTATTCTGAATGTAAACCACTGAGACTCTTTCTGCCCCTTTTTTTAGTTATGAAAAAAATGGCAGACTTTGAACTCCCCTATGTTAGCCTTCAGAGTCCTGAAGTGAAAGGCTGCAAGGTTGGACTCAGAAAGTGGTGAGTAGGCATTTAATGTAACATTGCTGGAAGTTTCTGGGTGGTATAAACCGTGAACTCATTCAGCTGCAAAGTGAAAGGTGGGAAAGGCACCATGAGTCAGAAATGGGTAAGAACACCTGATTTCCACCCTAGTCTGGAGGAGAGGTTACTGGAGCAGCTCAGAAAGGAGATGGGGCAGCCTGGGTACCAAGCAGTGAGTGTGGAGATGGTATAAGGCAGAGGAATAAGCTGCATATTATGTGGGCTGAGGAAAGAGAATCACTGACATTTGACCTAGCGTGAGAACTGAATGTGAACAGGGGGCCATATGATTCCCCTAAAGCTTTTATTATTGTGACTATTATTTTACATCTTTTCTCCCAGGGTCCACCAGATTAGGTATTATAGAGAAGCCAAGTGAAGTAGAAGGATAAACTGAAGGCTAGGCAAGAGTCAGTGTGGAAACTAAGGTTTGCCTGATCCAGGCCATGGTCTTTGCAATTACTTGCTGTGTATCAGGAAGCTGGAAGTGACTAAGGATGATAGAAGAATTGACGCCTTTGAGCTGTGGTCCTGGGTGAAGAGTATTGAATATGCCATGGACTGCTAGGAGAACAAACAGGTTCATCCTGGAGAGAATGAAACAAGGCTGCTCACTGGAGGCAAGGATTTTGAAGCTCTATCTAACTTACTTAGGGCATGTTGTAAGGAGGGACCCATTGTTGGAATGGGACATCATTCTTGGGAGGCTGCAGGACAGCACAAGAGAGGAAGATCCTGGATAAGATGGATTGACTCAGTGACGGGGGTAATAGGAGTAGGTGTGTCAGAGACAGTGAAGTTGGCTCAGGATAGAGCAGGGTTCAGAGCTGTTGTACAGAGAGTCGTTGCAAGTCACAAGTCACTCGACAGCACATAACAACAACAAGCAAGCGTGGGGACGTGGCTTTGTCAGGATAAGGGATTTTAGTTCCTAGGGTCAATAACTTCCAGGTGGGCCTGGTTAGAAATGGCGATACCTATGATCCACACTTCGTGAATTAACTGCTGAAGTATGCATAACATTTCGCTTGTGCCATGAATGAATGAATCCCTGAGTAATGCAGGTACCTGGATCCGTCCCTGGACTCTGTACTCATGGACTGCCGAGTGGCTGCAGAGCTCGTGTACCTGCAGGTGAGACGACCAAGAATGGTCAGAATTGTAGGATAGTTCGAATTACACTTGAAGTAACTTGGGTTCAAAATCGTTCTCATCATTGTTATTATTTTAGCAGTTAGGTATTTCACCTCCATTTTAATGCTCTCTGACTTCGCAGTTAGCACTTAAACATTTTTAGACACAGTGAAGATAACTTGATAATTTAAAGTCACCGTCCCCGTTAAAGCCCATTGCTGTTAAGTCTATTAGATTCACATTGTTGTCGTTGTCAGGTGCCATTGAGCCGAGTATGACTCAGAGTGTGTCATCCTCACGGACTGGAGCCCATTGCCATAGTCACTGTGTCAGTCCACCTGGTTGAGGATCTTCCTCTCCTTCGCCATCCCTCCTCCTTTCCAAGTGGGATGTCCTTCTCCAAGGAATAGCCTCTCTCTGTTATTGCTGTTGTTAGGTGCCATTGAATCTGAACCAACTCATAGTTGACCTGACCCCCCAGCAGCTCTTCAGAGGTGCCGTAAGCCACACGAGAAGAGACTGCCCATCTTGCTCCTTCAGAGCAGCTGGTGAATTTGAATCTCATGCCTCAGCTCTGGCACTACAACTCCTTACGGCTGAGCCACCAGAGCCCCCTTCTAGATTCATAGCAACCCTACAGAACTGCTCCATCGAGATTCTAAAGCAGTAATGCAGATCCTGCAGCTCTCTCTCACAGAGTGAATAGAGGGTTCAAACTGCCAGCCTTTTGGTTAAGAGCTGAGCGTTTAACCACTTCACCATCACAGCTCCTTTGAAGTCACATCCGGTCTCAGAATCTCATTCAGCAAAACTTTCTTTTTCTCTGAGCCAGCAAGTAGCATACCTGCCCCAGAGCCGTCCTCATAGGTGCACCACTCTGCAGTCGCTCAGGGCCACACGCTCAGAAGGACCTTGTACTCAGGTTCATGCTCCGCCACGCCATCTTGAAATGCCTCATAACTTTTGAACAAAGAGCCCACAATTTCATTTTGCACTGCGCCCCGCAAATTAGGTACTTGATCCTGCCTTCTACCCTCCCTCTCCAAAATGAAATTTTCCTCTCTCTGAGTCTGGTGGTGAAGGTTTGACGAAGCAGTGAAATGGTGTAGATGCTGCATTTTTCTACACCACCTCATTCCCCAGCCCCCATCCCAGCTGCCCACCAGTGTCCACTCTCACCAAGGTAACATCTTTTGCATCTGATTTTCTCCAAGACCTCCCTTGACAATTCCATGATAATGTCCCATATTTTTTTTCTGGAGGAGGGAGGGGTAGATCGTATCCTTCTTCCTTTTAAACTTTTTCTAGTAAAGTGCTCAGCTGATAACCAAAAGGTCAGCTGTTCAAATCCACTAGCCCCTCTACAGGAGAATTTTGTGTGACAGCATGCCTCTGGAAAGAGAGCTCTGATAGTATGGTCCTTGGGTGGGGGTGGGGGGGTTACCAACCCAGAGACCAAGGTTCAAATCCACAAGAGAAAAATGGGCAATCTCCTGCTATGCAATTTACAGCTTCTGAAAGCCCACCATAGTCAGCTATGAGTCCATTAAGAGCAAAGAGTGATAAGTTGCTTCCTGGAAGATTATAGTCTTGGAAACCCTGTCAGGCAGTTCTACTCTGTCCTCAGGCCTGCTGTGAGGTGCTGACTCAGTGTTAGCAAGGTCTTTGTTGGGGTCTGCATTTCACTTCACTCAGATGAAACACAAATCCTGATACACCTGCTTTACTTCCTCTGTAGCATTTCAGTCTTCTAATGGTTGTTACTAGGTGCTGTTGAGTACAACTCAGAGTGACCCTAAGAACAGTAGATTTGAACCTTGTCCTTTCCTGCGCCTTCCTCTGACACTCTTGAACCCACTGCTGCAGTCACTGCATCAGTCCTCCTGGTTGAGGGTCTTCCTCTCCTTCGCTGTCCCTCCGCCTTTCCAATCATGATGCCCTTCTCCAAGGAAGAACCTCTCCTAGCAACATGCCCCAGAGGAGGCAAGGATGGTAAAGCTCCATCTCACGTATTTGGGGCATGTCTCACAGAAGGTTTCAGCCTAGAAAACTGTGGAGGCAGTTCTGTCCTGTCATATGGATTCAGTCTGAGTAGAAATTGACTTAATGTCACCCAGCGACAAGAACATAGAGACATCAACAGTAGTAAACAAGTAAGAACGTGTGTATGGATAGGTATACTCAAATGGTTACATTTTTTTCTCCAAAAAATTATTGAAATTCCATTTTTTTATAAGTGTGTTTACTGGAAAAAAAACAACAACAAACAAAACACTGATCCTGGATCAGTGATCACATATAAAGGGCAAAGTAAACTTTCAAGGAACTAATTTTCTCATCACTTTAGAGAAGCTAGTGGGTCACTAGCCTGATGCCACAGTGCTCTCAGGGATCCTTAAGATTCCTCTCTCCATTCCACGAACGTTCATGAAGCTTTTCTGGTGGAAGCTGTACAGTAGGCATTGTCACAAAACCTGCACTTCTCCAAATAGGAATTTCTCATCCACATTCTTATGAATTTATTTACTTACTGTCTCTCTTCTCTACTTGGTTGATTTCTCCACTGTTCTGTGCTCAGAAATTAGAACTGTTCTTGGTACCACATTGGCATGAAAGTCATGTGGAGGATCCATGTTGAACTGATTGTTTTAAATGTATTGTTTATGGAAGCTTGGTAATAACACAGTAAGGAAGTTAGTACTATATACATGTTGTTGCTCTGTGCTGTTGAGTTGCCTATAACTCATAGCAACCCTCCGTGCAACAGTTCTGAACACTTCCCTGGCCTGAATCAGTCTCACTGACTCTGACATACCTACCCCCATTGCCCCAGTCACTGTATCAATCCGTCTCATCCAGGGTCTTCTCCTGTGCTGTCCCTCCACCCTTCTAAGTATGAGGTCCATCTCCAAAGACTGGTCCCTCTTGGCCACAAGCCCAAAGTATATAAGACAGAGCTGCAAAATCCTAGCCTCCAAGGAAAAACTTGGTTTTACTCTCTCCAAGTCAGACTTGTTTGTTCTCTTAGTAGGTTCATGGTATGTTCAAGACATTTATCCAGGACCATATCTCAAAGGCATCAGTTCTCCTGTCATCCTTAGTCATTGTCCAGCTCTCTGATGCACAACATGTAATTGCAAAGACCATGGCGTGGATCAGGTGTACCTTAGTTTCTGGACTGACGTTTTTGCTTCTCAGTACTCTGGAGAGGTCCCTGACTGCAGATTTCTCCAGTACAATTCTTCTTTTGAATTCTTGACTGCTGATATTACTAAGAGTGTTGATTGTGGAGCATGCAAGCTGAAATTGTTAAGAACCTCAATCTCTTCACCATCTATTATGGTGCTGCCAGTTGACCCAGTGATGAGAATCTTTGTCCTCTTGATGTTGAGCTTCAATCCATAGAGAAAACTACATAGAGTTCTTGACTTTCTGTAACAAGCATTTTGGCTTCTTCTCAGTTTCAAATATCCACTGTAGAAGAGAAAAAGCATGTTGTAAGCAAACCAATATAAAATCTTTTTTTTTCTTAAAAAGGAAAACCGTGATGTTTGCTGTCAAGAGATTGTGTAGGCAGCTTACATTACTGTTGTTGTTGTGTGCTGTCAAGTCCATTTGGACTCACGGGGAACCTGCAGGACAGAGCAGGCTGCTGCCACGATGGCAGTGGATTGCCAGGCCCTTTCTCTCAGGGAGTGGGCTCTGGTGACTAGTCTGGAGGGAGCTACATTGCAAGCTTATAGGTCATGCTTCTTTGATTGCTCCAACCACCTCGACACTCCTGGGGAAAAGATGGGCAGTCTCCTCCCACTCAGCGGACAACCTCTGATAACTGGCTAGAGGGTCAACTTTGAATTGATTCTGATTTCATGGCAGTAAGAGTTTGGTTTTGTTTTCTCCCTGGGAGTCTTTGGTGGTTTTAAACCGCCGACCTCAGGGTGAACAGCCATGTACCTAAGCACCACACCACTCGCATTCTTCCTGTGTCATGAGAGGAGGTTCGAAAAGGCTTAGCAATTCTCATTTGATATCCTTGTTGTTACCTACTGTGAGGTTAGTTGGTACTCAACTCATGATAGTGCCATGATCCTCAGACACAATAGTTCCCAGTCCTGTGCCATCCCATGACTGATCATAGATTACACTCATCATCTGTGAGGTTTTCACTGGCTGATTTTAGGAAGTAGATTGCCAGGTCTTTCTTCCTCCTTTATCTTAGCCTGGAAGCTCCACTGAGACCTGTTCCACAGCATTGCAACATACATGTCTCCATGGACAGACGGTGTGACCACACAAAAGGTGTGTTGGCTAGGAATCAATTCCAAATTTCCTGCGTTGTTGTTGTTAAGTACCACAGAATAGGAATTGACCCATAGCTGACCCTCCAGTGGGGTTTCAGAGGTAGTTAATCACATGGGAGCAGATTGTCTATCCTTCTCCCGTGGAACAGCTTGTGGATTTGAACCAAGTCCCTTTAGGTTGGCAGTGCTGTTCCTTACCACAAAGCCACCAGAGCTCCCTGGTCTCCTGCATTTTAGAAGGTGGAATTCTGCTACTGAACCACCACATCCCCCCTGTTGTTGTTGTCGTCATGTACTGTTGAGTCAGGATCAGCCCATAGTTGACACTCCAGCAGGATTTCAGAGGCAGTAAATCACACAGGAGATTGCCCATCTTTCTCCTGTGGAGTAGCTGGTGGCGTCAAACCATGTGCCTTTGTGTTGGCAGTGCAGTTCCTTACCAGTAAGCCACCAGAACTCTCTACTACTTCTATCGTACTTTGGTATAGGTGGCTTTTATTTAGCGTGATTCTCAGTGGCTGTACACCACCACTTTTCCTAAACTAAAGAGGGAGAATTGAAGATGAGAGGAGAAATGATGAGTCCGTCATTACTTTTAATATGCTTTTGAAGGAGAAAAAAAAACATTACTAGAGCCTACAGTAATACTTTGGGTTTAACATGAAAGGTCAGTGGAATAATTTGAATGTTTCAGCTTGCTAGAGGGCAGAGGAAAGAAAAGCCTCAGCACGTACTTCCTTCCTTAGATGGCTTTTATGAGACCAACCTCATTTAGTAAAGCATGTCCATAAGGTTCTTCTAATTCTAAAAGCAAAACAAAAAGCCCTTATGAAACACTAAATGCCCACTCTGATGTTTTCATAACTAGAATATAGTTTGTTATGTGCTAGTATGTTATAAGTCTTTTGAGTTCATCTCTTGTTACCCTTTGATGTATGTGATACCATGTTCAGTGTACTCTAATGCCTGTGTCCTGTGTCCTGGAGCCCAAGGTACCATTTTAAATGTTTGCTGAGGCTCGTTGTCATTGTACCCTTGCTATCATGGTACGTAATTTCTTGCATCTGCTTTGTTTGGTGGCACAGCCTTGGGTGAGAATGTACCACTAAGTGATAATATTGTTCCTGTGGGAAATAGGGTCTTCATTATGGTATGGTTTCTAGGAACACAAGGTGGGGAAAGTTCAGAACTCACAGTAGCATTGTAATATAGGATTTTCTCTGTCTGCATTAAGGAGCTATAAACCAGAGAGCAATGGAAAGTGTTTTCTCTGTTCACAGCTGGGAGACAGGAAAAAAGGATAAAAGAGAAAGCACTGATCTAACAATTAAAAAAAAAAAAGAATTCTGCCCTTGTTTTGCCATGTGCTCTTGGGCCAGCCTCTTCATCTTTCTTGTCTTCAATGTCTCTGTGTTAAGCCGTGAGGTTGAAATAATAGTTTCCAAGTTTTTTTGCTGCTTTTAATGCCATTTTAAAAAAGGTTACCATTGCATTGCTTCTGATTCATGACAATCTCATTCACGTGTGTCAGGGTAGAACTGTGCTCTATCGCATTTTCAACAAGAGATTTTTCAGAAGTAGATTGCCAGGCTCTCTACTTCTAAATCACCTGTGAATGGACTCAAACCCCCAACCTTTTGGTTAGCAGCTGAGCATTTAACTATTTACAGCATCTAGAGACTCCAGCTTTAATGAGCTCTTACTAACTTTTAGCTCTTTGCCTTGGAAAGGACTTTGCATCATGCTTGGAAGGGTGGAGGGTCAGTGCAGGAGAGGAAGATCCTGGATGAGATGTCTTGGCACAGTGACTGTGGCAATGGGGGCAGATGTCAGTGAGATTGGCTCAAGAGAGGGCAGGGTTTAGAGCTATTGCTCATAGGATTGCTGTGAGTCATAGTCAGCTTGAAGGCACATAACAAAACAACAACAACAACAACAACAACAACAGTGTTTTGGCTGGTTTATAGGAAGCCATCAAGAAATTGTATCTGATGTCTTACTAATCTTTATTAACATCATCTTAATTCCTTGAATCTCAGTGACATCTGGGAAGTTGAAAAGCATGCACAGGATTAGCAGGAAAGTCAGGACCACAGGCGGTACTAAGCCCTGAGGGTGGCAGAATGTTGACTCCTCCAGGAAGTCTTCCAACACTCCATAAAGACATTTCTCCCTTCCCACTCTATTCCTGTGGTAGATCGCTCATACCATCTCTGTAATAGTGACATTAACTAAGTAGGATGCTGCACATACGTGTGCACATTTCTGAGTTTTCTCAAACCTATCAAAAGCTTATGCCTTCTCAGCCCGCATTTCAGGACGGTCTCCCGACTGGCACATACAATAGCTTTATACAAATTGGGAAGAGGTGTCAGGGCTCCTGGTTTGGTCAGGTGAGCATAGGCTGGCCTTTAACTTCCCAACAGCCCTCTGACTCATGCCCTTGTGCAGTGAACAACCTGCACACCCATCCCCTATGGTCTTGTCTCTCACACTTCAGTCAGCTGGAGCCAAAGGGCCAGCTGTTTTATGTAGATATGTGCATGCTCTGCATTTATTTAAACAAGTGTGTGTTTTGCATACCTCATGACTGAGTGTTTAGTGGAAGAAACTAGAAATGTGTGTGTGTGTGTGTGTGTGTGTGTGTGTGTGTGTGTGTGTGTGTATGTGTGTGTGTGATTAAAGCTCATGAAAACCATGGCTTATGTGATTTCTCTTGCTTTTTAAGATTAAGCTCTGCATAAGTCCCTGTCAGCCAGTCTTCAGGGAGTCATATAACTGAGTAGAAACATTTATTTAAACTTGACTCATTTTATAGACCAACTCTGAGGGAGATGCTATATACAGTATATTTGAGTGATGAATTGTGAACCTATAATCAGGGTCAAATCTCTTCAAATGTAGTGAAACATGAAGAGCTATGTTACCTCTGCTGCAGGACATTCCAGCCTCAGAGTCCAAGGCCCCAGGTCCCTTAATGATGAATAATGTGTCTTGGGTTAGTACCTACTGCCCTCAGTCATGCTTAGAATCTTTATTTAGCCATGCTTTCTCTTTGATGTGGTTGCCCTGAGTTAACAGCCCTTACAGGGCTCTGACAATAAGTAGAATTCGGGAAAAGAAAGTGCTTTTAGCTTTTTATGTCTGAGCTGATTCTATTCTGGAATGGTAAATCTAGGTTCAGTTTGGAGAAGAGTTAGAAACAAGGAGAATGGTTTGGACGTAGGTAGCTGCCCTAGTAGTGCAGTGTTTAAGTGTTAAATTGCTAACTGAAAGGTTGGTGGTTCAAATCCCCAGCTGCTCCATGAGGGAAAGTTGTGGCAGTTTTTGTCCCTGAAGATATATGACCTTGGAACCCCTATTGGGCAATTCTCCTTTGTTTATGGAAGATTTTCTGAATTATAATGATGGCAGTAAGTTTCATCTTACAGGTTTTAGCTGCCTAGATGGTTAGTTAAGTGCTTGATTACTAGCCAAAAGTTTGGCAGTTTGAACACACTCATAACCTCCTCCCAAGATAGGTGTGGAGATCTGCTTCTGAAAGGTCACAGCCTTGAACACTCTTTAGAGGAGGCAGGGCAACTATTCCCTCAGCAACACACCTGCTAAAGAATGACTAAAAACAAGCACAGATTGGAATCATAGAACACTAGATGGCAGCTGAGGGATTGGAGAGTTAAGTCCTCAGAAGCTTGGGGACCTCTTGCTAAGTTCAGGGGCACTTGCTCATAGTAGTCATTTTGGGAAAGGAATGGGTAACGCCCCACAAGGAACAGAAAAAGAGCTAATCTGGGGAAACTATAGGCTGCCTTTTTAAAGGTGGTTCAAAGTAGCTGTGGGAGTTTGCAGCCACCCAACTGGGAGGGGATGAAGGAGGACTGTAGTTGCAATTCGCTGAGGCCCGAGACGGATGGACACTAGCACCAGGAGGAACCCAAGGGGCAGTAGCGTGAAGAGAGTATTTTAGACTGAGTGGTCATGCAGCATACAGGGAAATAACCCACAGAGGGATAGAAGGTACGAGCGTGTGCAGGGGTACCCGTGAGGGAAAGACACATTTGCTACAAGATAGTCAAGCTTCACTGCTTCAGTCGGTATTTGTGATTATCCAGTACCTTCCCTCCTCACATATCTATTAAATCCCAGAGATCAAGTATCCAGAACTTCTGAATCAGCATTGGGGGGAAAATGTAGTGGTTCTCAGGAGATGCTAAGCCCCTGGCACTGGCTTGTTCTGACTCACAGTGACTCTGTGAGTGAACCTGGGGTTCTCAAGGCTGCGAGTCTTTGCAGAGGTAGCTGTCTTATCTTTGTCCTGCAAAATGGCTAGTGAGTATGGGCCCCAGCCTTTCAATTGACTTACTTGATCATCGTCCCTTCAGGATATCCAACCAGAAAATTTCTGCATAAAACTTAGAAAATAAAATTTAAAGAAAAAAAAAGAAATGTTTCCATTTTAACAAGAACTAGTAAACAATATAAAATCATAAAAAAAGAAGGACCAAATGGAAAACAAAACATAAAGAAGAGGAAATTGCTCCTCTGGGCCAGTTGCCTCTGGTGGAGGCCAAAATGATGGAAAGAATAAAGATTTTCAGGTCATGATGCTAAATGTTTAAATGAAACAAAAAGCACCCAGATAACAAACTAGTGATAATTAGGGAACAAGTGGAGGAACAAAAGGAGACGTTCAACATGAAGACTAAACACAAAAAAAGGACTTTTGGAATTGAAGAATGAATTTAAAACAACAAAAGTAACACTCAACGATAGAATTGACCAGACCAAAGATAAAATAAGTGAACTAGGAGACAGAAATAATTGGACTTACCAAATCTCAGGAGAAAAGAAAAGGAAAAATGATCAAAACCAAAAGGAAATATAAAATTCAATTAAGAACTTTAGCATTAGCATTTTTGTAACTGCAGAGGACAATCACACAGGAATAAAAAAGAAATCAATTTTCCAAGGTATAGAGAAAATTTTCCAGGCTTGAACAAAGAACAAAGCCTGTAAAATACAGGCAGATCTTTATAACCCAATAAAAGAAACCCATGCTGTATTCTAATAAAATTTTTGAAAAACAGAGTTGTTGTTGTTGTTAGGGGCCATTGAGATGAATATGACTCATAGTGACTCTATGAACAACACACCAGAATCCTGCCCTACCCTGTGCCATCTCATTATCTCTGACACCTGAGTCCTTTGCTGCAGTCACTGTGTCTATCCATCTCATTGGGAGTTGTCTTCTCTTCCTCTGACCCTCCACCTTTCCAAGAACAGTGGCCTTCTCCAAGGAATAGCCACTTCTGGCAACATGGCCAAAGTATGAGATATGAAGCCCCTCCATCTTTGCTTCCAAAGAGCATTCTGGCTGTACTTTCCCCAAAACATATGTTTGTTCTTTTGGCAGTCCACGTAATATTGAGCACTCTTCTCTAACACCACAACTCAAAAGCATCAGTTCTTCTTTTATCATCATTAATTCACTCTTCAGCTTTCAACTGTGTCTTCTCAATCACTTGTTCAAATCAAGTGATTAAAAAGACCATGGCCTGAATCATCCACACTTTAGTCTTCACACTGACATCATTGCTCTTTAGTATTTTGGAGAGGTCTCTGATAGCAGTCTTTCAATATGTCTCCTAACCTCCAGATTGCTGGTACCAAGGGTGTTGATTATTGATCAAAGCAAGATTAAATCACTGACAATGTCATTCCTTTCCCTATCATGATGTTTCTTATTGGCCCAATGACGAGGACCTTTAATTTTTTTTTATGTTGAGATGCAATCTACATTGAAGTCTGTAGTCCTTGATCTTCTGCAAAAGCCTTCTGAGTCATCCTCACTTTCAGTGTGCAAGGTTGTGTCATCTAGATAATGCAGGTTGTTGATGAATCTTCCTCCAATCCTGATGCCACATTCCACTTCATAGAGCCTAGCTTCATGAATCATTTGTTCAGCATACAGATTGAGCAAGTATGAAGGAAGCGTACATCCCTGGAACACAGCCTTCCTGATTTTAAACCATGCAGTATTCACTTCCTCTGAGTGGTTCTCCCTCAGTTCTGTCAGCTAAACAGCAGATGACTTAATTGTGCTCATATGTAAACCAAAGAAAAAGAGATAATCCTGAAAGTAGCAAATGAAAAACATCACATACCAAACAACTTTCTAATAGTCAATGTGGATTTCTTCCTAGAAACTCTAGATACCAGAAGATAGTGGAACAACACACATAAAATATTGAAGGGAAATGATTCCCACCAAGAATTGTATACCCAAAAAAGTTATCATTGAAAATTGAAGGGAAAATCAAGATTCTAAGCATAGAGAACACTAGGAGTCTTCCATCACAAGACAAGCCCTGCAAGCATTACTCATAGGAATATTCCAAATGGAAAGACTAGGGTTTTAAATAAATACTCATATCTATACAGAGTCTGGCTGCTGGTGCCAAGAGTGTTTATTGTGGAGCCAAGCAAACTAAAGCTGTTAACAATCTCAATCTTTCACCATCTATCATGATGCTGCCAATTGGCCCAGTGGAGAGAATCTTTGTTTTCTTGACATTGAGCCTCAATCCATATTGAAGGCTGCAGTCCTTGACCTTCAGCAGCAAGTGCTTCAGGTCCTCCTCAGTTTCAGCAAGTGGCATTGTGTCATCTGCATAATACAGATTGTTGTTGAGGCTTCCTCCAATCCTGATGCCACATTTCGCCTCATAAAGCCCAGCCTCCCAGATAATCTGTTCTGCATTTAGATTGAAAAGGTATGGAGATAGAGGACACATCCCTGGCATACACCCTTCCCAATTTTGAGCCATATAGTGTTTCCTTGCTCTGTTCTGAAGACTGCCTCCTGGTCCAAGTATAGGTTTTGCATTAGCACAATCAAGTGTTCTGGGATTCTCATTCTTCTCAGAGTAAGCCACAGTTTGTTGTGATCCACACAGTCAAATGTCCTTGCATAATCAATGAAACACAGACATTCCTCTTGTACTCCCCACTTTCAGCAAAGATCCAATTACCATTAGCTACAATATCCCCAGTACCACGAACCCTTCTAAACCCAGACTGCACTTGCGCCAGTTCTCTGTTGATGTGCTGTTCCAGATGTTTTAGGATAATCTTCAGCAGAATCTTGCTTGCATGTGATATCAGTGATATTGTTTGATAACTTCCACACTCTGTTGAGTCACCTTTCTTTGGAATGGGAACAAATATAGATCTCTTCCAGTCAGTTGGCCAAGTGGTTGTCCTCCAGATTTCTTGGCACAGCTTGGTGAGCACATATAGGGCAGCATCTGTTAGCTGAAATACGTCAATTGGTATTCCATCAATTCCTGGGGCTTTATTTATTTTGCCAAGTTCTTCAGAGCAGCCTACACTTCCTCCTTCATCACCAGTTGTCTCTTGCTCATATGCTGTTTCATGAAATTCTTCTGTGTCTGCCAATTCCTTTCAGTACAATTACTCTGTATACTCTTTACATATTCTTTTAATACTTCCTGGATCATTTAATATTCTACACAAAGCATCCTTCAATATTGCAACTCAAGATTTGAATTTGTTCTACAGTTCCTTGATGTTAAGAAACGCTGAGCAAGTTGATTTTCTGACTCCAGCTCCTTGCACATTTCATTTTAATACTTTACTCTGTCTTCCTGCACTGCCTTTTGAAATCTTCTATTCAGCTCCTTAATGTCTTGATTTCTTCCCTCTGCTTTGGCTTCTCGGTGCTGTAGTGCAAGATTCACTCTTGGCACTAGTAATCAAGAAATTAAAAGATGTATTATGATGGGAAAGTTTACTGTTAGAGACCTCTCCAAAATACTGAAGAGCAATGATGTTACTCTGGAGACTAAGGTGCACCTGATACAGACCATAGTCTTTGCAATCACTTGCTATGCGTCAGAGAACTGTACAATACCTAGGGATTATAGAAGGAAAATTGATGCCTTTGAGCTGTGCTGTTGGAGAAGAGTATTGAATATACCATGGACTGCTAAGAGAATGAACAGGTTCATACTTGCAGACAAGGATTCTGAAGCTTCGTCTGACATACTTTGGACATGTTGCAAGGAGGGCCCAATCCTTGGAGAGGGACGTCATGCTTGGGAGGGTGGAGGGACAGTACAGGAGAGGAAGACCTTCTATGAGGTGGATTGATTCAGTGACTGGGGTAATCGGGGTAGGAGTGTCAGAGACAGTGCGATTGGCATAGGACAGAGCAGGGTTTAGGGCTGTTATACATAGATAGGGTTGCAATGAGTTGCAGGTGACTCGATGGCACTTAACAAGAACAGCATACATAAACTATGGTGCAGTTTGTAGGGAGTTGAACTGCACCAGAAGCTCTGAGGGAGAGGGATGTGCAATCTCTTCTTGTATGATTTATAGCTTCAATACCTCCCTGGAGGTTCAGTAGCAAGTCAGTTTCAGCATGGCAGAAATGAGTTGTTTTTGTTTTCATATCTAGACATGGAGGGGAGAAGAGCCCATAAAACCAAAAAATAAGAGTAAGATCTCCAAAACCCACAATGACATAGGCAATCAAAAGGACCAAGTATGTATCATTTCCAAATAATTAATAATTAAACTGTCAAATAATAATATGGCATTAAGCTTCTAAGAAATAAATATGAAATCATCTCAGCAACCTAACTCATTGCCATCAGTTGACACTAACATATAGCTGATGTCCCATCAGATTTCCAAGGTGGTTAATTATATGCCATCTTTCTCCAGTGGAGACACTGCTGGATTTGAAACAGCAGAGAAGTGCCATCCTTGTGTTAGGAGCACAACTTCTTAGGAACCGCACTACTAGAATTCCCAAGGACAAAGGAAACTTATCAAATATAGGTTGTGTATTGCTGTTAATGAAGACACACCATGAGAAACAGAGGAGGTAGGAGCATATGACGGTGGGTTTATTATGTTAAGGTTGTAGGTTAACTGTTGTCTTCATTTCTATTTAATTTGGACATGCCATTCATACTTCTTACATTCCATGCTTTGATTATTAATTTTCAGCTGTTTATTCACATTTTGTCATGTCATGTCATGTCATGTCAGCACATAAAGGTAGTGAAAGCTTTATTCCATTCATGTCATTAAAATCAACTTTACTTTGAAGAATCACATTTTGTGTGCCTTCCAACCTGAGGGACTCATCTTTTGTCACTTTAGTAGAAGTGTTCTGCTGCCATTCATAAGATTTTCATTGCCAACTTCTTCAGAAGAAGATTGCCAAGTCCTTCTTCTGAGTCTGTCTTTGTATGGGAGCTCCTCTGAAACCATCCACCAAGAAGACTTCACTTGTATTTTTTTAAAATTTATTTTATTTTATTATTTTTGTGTGTGGACCATCAAATCAGATCTTACTGGTACAAGAGGAGATTGCTCCTCCTTATCCAGCAGAGCATCTGGTGGATTCGAACTGTGCACCACTGGGATTGCAGTGCAGTTTCTTGCCACTAGGCCACCAGAGCTCCCTTTTCACTTGTATTTTTAAAAACCAGTGGCATAGCTTCCAGCATCATTGTTTTTGTTCCTAGGTGCCATCAAGTCAAGTATGACTCATAGCAACGAATGAACAACAGATCTAAATCCTGTTCTATCTCTTCTAGCAATGAGCTCAAAGTATGAGAGATGAAGCTTTGCCATCTTTTCCACCAAAAAAGTAATATGGCTGCACATTTTCCAAGATCTTTCTGTTCATTCTTTTGTCAGTCCATTGGATATTCAGTACTCTTCTCCAACACTACAGTTCAAAGACATCAATTCTTTTTCTGTCACCCATTGTCCATCTCTCAGATGGATAGCAAGTAATTGAAAAGACTATGGCTTGGATCAGACTTACCTTTGTCTTCAAACTGACATCATTGCTCTTCATTTTGGAGAGGTCCCTTACAGTGGACTTGCTGAAAGCAATACATCTCCTTACCTCCTGACTGCTGGTACCCAGGGTGTTGATTGTGGACCTAAGCAAGACAAAACTCATGAACAGTTTCAATCCTTTCTCCATCTATCATAATGTTGCCTAATGAATGGTCCTGTGATAAGGACCTTTGCCTTCTTGGTGTTAAGATGCAATCCATATTGAAGGCTGTAGTCCTTGGTCTTCTCCAACAGTGTTTCGGGTTCCCCTTGCTTTCAGCAAGAAGGTTGTATCACCTGCATCACACAGATCGTTGATGAGCTTTCCTCCGATCCTGATGCCACACTCATCTTCATAGAGTCTGCCTTTATGAATTATTTGAGCAAATTGAATAGGTATGGATCAAGAATATTACTGATGCAACCCTTCCTGATTTTAAAACATCGAGTTCAATATGCGAACCACAACAAACTGACAGGCAAATGGTGGCAACCTCAGTGTACCCATCTATAAAAAGAAAGTAACTATTTCTGTCCTATAAGATAGCTGGAAAAAGTCAAGTCACCTAAAAAAAGTCATCTAAAACAGCACAGGAGAGGAAGACCCTCGATGAGATGGATTGATTCTGTCACTGGGGTAATGGGGATGGGTGTGTCAGAGACAATAAGATTTGCAAGAGATAGAGCAGGGTTTAGGGCTATTGCACACAGGGTTGCTATGAGTCGCAAACGACTAGATGGTACATAACAACAACAACAAATCAGTTTAATGGATATTAGTTCTTTTTATTCTTTTTAACTTTCCTGTTCTTTACCCGCCCCCCAACTTAAACAACAGTGGGAAAAATGTATCCTCCTGTAACAGATAAACATACCTTGTACATATCATTGAGGGAGGTAACATACAGACCTCTGTTTAGATTAAGATGTAAGTAAGTGCTTGGTAATTGACAATGATTTATGGAGTGTTTATGGTACCTGAGGCATTGGGCAAGACACTGCGGTGAGGAGCACATAGGGTTGTCCCTTGGGGGACCGACAGTCTGACTGAGGCATGGAAAATTCCTTTAAAGCATGATAAATCAAAGTAACACAGGCTAAGTGTGTAGCTAATTACATGTACAACTAATACTAGAAGCTCCCCCAGGGCCATGCTGGATAGAGGGAAAGGGAGGCAGTGCATTGCTGAGTACCAGGAAGGCATGGGGAAGAAGCAGAAAAAGGAGCCTGGAGCAGGGAAGGCAGGCTGCAGACAACAGGCTTTATTACTTATATTTTTTCATTTTGCTTAAGGACAATCGTGAGGAGCTTCCACTGGGAGCAGTTATCTTCCAGGTGTTTCTGCCATGGAGACCAAGGCTGTTCTGTGCTAACTGCAGCAGATTAGGAAACAGAACGAGAAATGCTCTAGGGACGTGGAGTCTGGAGACGCCTGCCAATGAGCAGACAAGGCCCGGTGAAAAATGAATTGTTTTGGTTTTGTATTTTTTCTTGTTTTATTCTTTACTTTTTCTTAGGGAGCTCTGGTGGCCTAGTGGCAAGAAGCTGCTTTGCAATCCCAGAGGTAGGCAGTTTGAATCCACCAGATGCTCTGCTGGAGAAAGATGGTTCTTGTTAAAGGAATCCTTTTTAAACATAAGATTTCTTGTCCTTTTAGAAAAGATTTGCAAATATGAAAGAGTTAAAAAGAGAAACATCACCCCAAATCTTAAGTCAATCATCATTATAAACTATGACATTTTTTGTATGTTTAGAATATGTTTCATATATATATATACTTGCTTGAGACATAGATAGGCATACAAATATTTTATTATTTGTCTATTTTATGTATACTTATTTTGCTTTCTAAAAATTGAGGTTGACCATTATACCCTTTTTTTAACACTTTGTTAATTTTTTATTCATCGCTATGTGACAGACTTTCTCCATGTTGTTAAATATTCTGTATCATTTATAATGCTAGTGTAGTGTATTACTTGATTTTTTTCCCCTGTTGTTAGTTGCCATCGGCTTGTCTCTGGCTCTTGGTGACTTCATGTGTAGCATAGAACTGCTCCAGGGGCTCTTTGTGGTGACACTTCTGAAGCATATTGTCAGGCCTGTCTTCCAGGGGACCTCTGGATAGGTTTGAACCACCAACTTTTCAGCTAATGGTTGAGTGGTTAAACCACAGCTAATGGTGCTACCCATCTCCTTTATTTGGTTATTCCAAACTCAGTCTTCTATTGTTGGCTATCTCATACTAGTTCCCTAGCTCATAGGATGGCTGTTATGATTGAGCTTTATTTTATAACAGGTAGAGCATTGCCTGTCTCCGAGTAAGCACTGGACCAACAGACAACATGGTTAACAGATGGAGAAAAGACTGAAATTGTCAATGATTTTATTTTACTTGGATCCACAGTCAACATCCATGCTACCAGCACTCAAGAAATCAAGACACATTGCATTGGAGAAATCTGTAAATAACATGTCCATAGTCCTAATGAGTGATGATATCAATTTAAAGAGAAAGGTGTACCCAGTCCAAACCATGGTATTTTAATTGCTTTCTATGCATCTGAAAGTTGGACAGTGAATAAAGATGACAGAAGAAGAATTGATGCCGTTGAGTTGCGGTGTTGGAGAAGAGCACTGAATATCCCATGGACTATCAAGAGAACATATAAATGTGTCTTGGAGGAAGTGTAACCAGGCTGCTCCTTGCAGTCAAGGATACTGAAACTTCATCTCATATACTTTAGACAGACATGTTATTAGGAGGAGACAGTTCTTGGAAAAAGGCTGGAAAAGGTGGAGGGTTAAAGAAAAAGAAGTAGCCCCTCAACCAGATAGAATGACAGGAACGGTGGCCTTGAGCATAACAGAGATAGTAAGGATGAGCAGGATAAGGCAAGGGTCAGCTCTGTGGCTCAAAGGGTTGCTGCGTCATAGACTGGACGGCATCTGACAACAGTAGTACAAGCTGTACATGTGTTTGTCATTATTTAACAAGGGACAACATTTTAATATTACAAACAAAAGCAGTAATAGCCTTACAAACACCTTTTCCTCACATCTGTGTTTCTCATTCCTATAAGTGGCTTTAGAGTTCTATTGCCAAATTACATTAGATGTTGTACCAATTAAATCACATCAGTCCTTTCTGGCAATTTCTGTTTCCTCAAAGCTTTGCCAAGTCTGAATATTTTTTAATCTTAGCTATCAACAATCTGCATTATGCAGATGACACAACCCTGCTTGCTGAAACTGAGGAGGACCTCATGCACTTACTGCAGAGGGTCAAGGACTGCAGCCTTCAGTATGGACTGAGGCTTAATGTCAAGAAGACAAAGATTCTCACCACTGGACCAATCGGCAGCATCAGGATGGATGGTGAAGAGATTGAGATTGTTCACAGCTTCAGTTTGCTCGGCTCCACAGTCAACACTCTTGGCACCAGCAGTCAGGAAATCAAAAAGTGTTTGCGATGGGAAAGGTTGCTGTTAGGGACCTCTCTAAAGTACTCAAGAGCAACGGTGTCTCTCTGGAGACTAAGGTGCACCTGATACAGGCCATGGTTTTTGCAATCACTTGTTATGCATCAGAGAGTTGGACAAATGACTAGGGAGGATAGAAGGAGAATTGACGCCTTTGAGCTGTGGTGCTAGAGAAGAGTATTGAATGTACCATGGACTGCCAAGAAAACAAACAGATTCATCCTGGAGAGGGTTAAACCAGGCTACTCCTTGGAGGCAAGGATTCTGGGGCTTCGCCTGACATACTTTGGACATGTTGTAAGGAGAGACAGATCTTTAGAGAGGGACATCATGCTGGGGAGAGTAGAGGGACAGCGCAGGAGGGGAAGACCCTCTATGAGGTGGATTGATTCAGTGACTGGGGTAATCGGGATGGGTGTGTCAGAGGCAATGCGATTGGCACAGGATAGAGCAGGGTTTAGGGCTGTTGTACATAGGGTCACTATGAGTCACAAACAACTCGACGGCACATAACAACAAGTTTAAAGGTAAAAAAAAATTCTATGGTTACTTCTAGGTTAAATACACATTTACTGTCTGGAATTCCTTTGTGTGAATTGCCTACAATGTCCTTAGCACTCGTTCTACTTAAATTATTTCAAAATATTGAAAAAGAAGGAACACTTTCAGAGTCATTCTATGAAACAAGCATAACCCTAATACCAAAACCAGGCAAAGATAGTACCAAGGAAGAAAACTACAGTCCAATATCTCTGATGAATATAGATGCAAATGTCCTTAACAAAATTCTAGCCAATAGAATCCAAAAACATATTAAAAAAATAATTCAACATGACCAAGTGGGATTCATAATAGGAATGTCCATTTTTTTTAAATGGAGATTTTTTTGGTTTTCTTCTTGCTCTGTGTAAATGTTATTAGTGTTTTGACTTACATGTCATAACCATTTCCCCAGATTGTTATTTGCCCCTCACAGCACTTGGTAATTTTATGCACAAAGTTTTGTATCTTTATGCAATTATGGGGGGCTATTCCTTTTGGTTCTTAAAATGAAGAGCCACAAGGTGGTGGCACAAACAGTTAGGCACTCTCCTACTAGCTGGGAGGTTGTCTGTTCAAATCCACCCAGAAGCACCTTGGAAACAAGCCTAGTCATCTGCTTCCAGAGTTGAAAACTCTATGAAGTTTTTCTGTTCTGCACACAATTGCCATGAATTTTAATCCACTCAAAGGCAACTAATAGCAACCAGAAAAACTTAAAAAGACATGACACAGGATAGGATAGGGTTCAGATCTGTCATTCATAGGGTCGCTATGAGTTGCACTTGACTAGATGGCATTGAAGAATATCCTCAAGATTGGGAGCTCTGCTGGCCTGGTGGTAAGAAGCTGCATTGCAATCCCAAAGGCACATGTTTGAATCCAACAGCTGCTCTGTGGGAGGCTAGGCAGTCTCCTCCCATGTGACTTACTGCCTCTGAAAACCTACTGGAAGGCTAGCCATGGATTGATTCCAACTTGACAGCACACAATAATCACCACCTTAGGAAATGCCTGATTATTTTTATGTATTTTTACATTTAAGTCTTTAATCTAAGTGGAATGTGTTTCTTTGAGTGATGTCAGGAAAGAGCTATCTTCTTTTTCTTTACCAACACTGGTGTTCTAACTGGGTAAGGAGTTAGCTGCCAACTCAGAGGCATGTGATTCAAGTCCAGCAGCTGCTCAGGGAGTGAAAGATAGCATATATGCTCCCACGCAATTTACAGCCATGGAAAATCAGCTAAAGAGTCCCCTGAGGGTTAGTTCCCACTCAGTGGCACATAACAATTCCCATTAGTTTAAAAAGCAACCTTTTTATTTATAGCATATTAAAACTTTAGATGTGTATGTTGTTGTTGTGTACTGTCGAGTCAGAACTGACCCACAGTAAGTTTTCAGAGGCAGTAAATTGCACAGAAGGAGATTGCCCGTAGTTTGTATGTGCGTGTATGGATGGATATGTGGAGAGAGGAACAGATGCCTTTGAACAGTGGTATTGGAGAGGAGTATGAAATATCCCATGGACTGCCCACCCAAACGACAAGCAGTTATGTCTTGGAGAAGGTACAGTGCTCCTGGCAGGCAAAGATGCTAAATTTCATCTCATATACTTAGGGCATGTTGTTTAGAGAGGCTATTCCTTGGAGAAGGACATCATGCTTGGGAAGGTGGAGGGCCAGCAAAAAAAGAGGAAGACCTTCAACGAGGAGGATTGACACAGTAACTGCAGCAACGGGCTCACATGTGTGAGAGATTGTGAGGGTGGCACAGGATAGGACAGGGCTCAGATCGTTTGTTCACAGGGTATATAAGTTGTACTCAACTTGATGGCATCTAATAATGCAACATGTACACATGGTTTGGTCTGCTCCTTTAGCCTTTCGTACATGGGTATTTTTGGTCAGGTTCATTTCTGTTAAGATGGCTAATTTTATACCAATGTTGTTTCAAGGCAGTACAGGACATCGAGAAAGGATGGGCCAACCCCACACAGGTGCAGAGGGAGAAATTAGCGGCTTTTCAGAAGGAAGACAATCAGACAAAGGTGAATTGAATATTGTACCAAGAGAAATCCCTTAGAAGAGAGTTAAAGAAATGTTGGAAGTGGAATGTTTTTGAATTTTAACTTATAAACCTGTCAGGTACTAGAAGTGGGGCTTTCTTGGAAGAAAATACCTTTATTGATTTTTCTGATTATAAAGTTAATAAAGGCTCACTGCATAAAGATTCTAAAAATACAGACAGTGTAAGTCTTTTGCCAAGCTAATTAATACAGACCCTCAACATTATTTTTAATGGCTCCTGAGAATTTTGGTTTTTGGCTCTGTTATTGTTCAGCTAACCAATTTTCTTATTCTTGGACATTTGGGATGTTTTCATCTTTTTGCTGCTATAAATCACTTAGGCAGCGAGTGCTGTGAGGCCTAGGACTGTGTCTAATTTATACATGCTCTGGGTATTCCCAACACCTGGCACAGTTCCTGGCCAAACGTTCCTGAAAGCTGGGCCAACATCCTCTGCCTTTGAGTATGGGCTCTATTTCTAAATGGTCATTTTGAAGCGTCTTCAAAGGTTGCACCAAATCACACACCACTGCCCCTGCACCTTCCACCCTCCTGCCCGAGGCAGTGGATATGTGTGTTTGACTAACAAGACATACTTTAGCAGACAGAGGAAATGACCTCTGCTCCGTTGTGTGTCTTTTTTTCCATTCTTCAGACTTTGCAGCGTTCACAACCAGAACATTGATTTTGTATAAATTGTATGCAACGTTTAGGTGATTATAGCTCTTGTAAGCTTCAGATATTTGGAAATCTGGTTGATAACAAGTAAGAATAAGCAAATATTGCTACCTTTTAGAGTTACTGAATATTTACCTGATAGTTCACCTCAGCCGGAATAACTAATGTGTATATAAAAGTGGTGTCTATGTTACAAGTATCTGACTTCACCTTTTGTGAACCAATCTCTATAATGCCTATTATATTAAAAATTTATAGTATTTAAGCTATTTCATAATGAATAACAGGCATTACTTTTTTATGTGCATCAAAATATTATTATTACTACTGCATTTCTAAGCACTTTCCAGGTATTAGTTTCTTTCATACCTGTAAGAGTCCTACAAGACAGAAATTACTGTTAGCCTCAGTTTGCAACTAAGGTTACAGAGGAGTGAAATGACAGCTAGTAAAAGCAGCACTCTGGTGGCCTAGTGGTAAGAAGCTGTGTTACAATCCCACAGGCACGTGGTTTGAATTCACCTGCTGCTCTGGGGGAGAAGGATGGGCAGTCTCCTCCTATGTGATATATTGCCTTTGAAAACCCTCTGGAGGGTCAGCTATGGATGAGTTCCAACTCAAAGGCACACAACAACTGCTTTATTATAGTAAATATCCTTTAATGTTCCTGTAAGTATTTAACTTTTTTATGCATAGACAGGTACACTAAATACAATACACTAAGAGAAACATGTGACCAGCTGATGTTAGATACGAGTATTTTTGTAATCCATCTGCTAAGATTAGCAGCAGATCAGTTATGGGATGTGTCGAGTCACCATTGTCCCAATTGCTTGCCCTGCTGTGTAAGTCCATGATTTCCCACGCCAGCAGCTCCTCCTTTGTTCACTTCCCTACCTCTTCTATGTCCCTAGAACTGAAAGGTCTCCAAGAGACTCAGACCCCTCAGGATTAACTCACATGCAGGCTGGTTTTGCATAAACTGGTGAGTGATGATGGGTCAGGATCCTATAGACTGTCAGTTGTGGTCCAGCTGAATGCTATGTCCCAG
The DNA here is from genome assembly GCF_000299155.1 of Elephantulus edwardii. Classification (NCBI taxonomy): domain Eukaryota; kingdom Metazoa; phylum Chordata; class Mammalia; order Macroscelidea; family Macroscelididae; genus Elephantulus; species Elephantulus edwardii. Next base: position 5,650,230 of record NW_006399952.1, read on the forward strand.
GAAAAAGTCAGCATCCCCCAAAAGACAGCTAACACTGAGGTCCCATGAGTTTATATAAGCCTCTAGTAGGGTGGGGCTTTTATCCCACCCCAATTCTCTTTTTTTAATACAATAAATACTTCAGCACAAAATAAATAGTTAATCCTTGGCTAGGAAAGACATTTTGAATGATAAACCTTAGACATCCACCCAAGCCATACCAAACCATTCCAATTTAAGTACAAATTAGACATAAGGACCCTTAAGAAGAGAACCGATTCATAATCTGGGGCTTTCTATAGAAGAAGAGTTGTAATTTTTGACAACTACAGCTTTTATTTTGACTGGTAGAATATTGCTGCTACTTTGGACGTAATTACAAATGGTAGACTGCAGCCAGTCCTTCATCTGGCTCAGCTGGAAGAAAAAGGTGCTTTTACCTGAGCCAGTAGAGTGGTGGTAGTCTCTGACATTAGGTTTCCATCTGCTTCATGTGGTCTCACCTCTCCCTGTTCCCTGTTTGTGCGGTACAGTTTCTGGAGTTATCTCGAGAAGTGCAGCACTATGGATGCCTGAAGCTGGATCCTTGTACCTGTGACTACCCTGAACCCGGCTGTCTGGTTGTTGTTTTTGTCGGAAACAATGAAATCAGCTGCCACATAACGCTGCCTGATGACCAGACCCAGGACATCATTTTCCAGATGAGCAAGGTCAAGTGCTGGCAGGTCACTTTTCTTGTGAGTATATTTTGGTGTCTCGCATTACCAAGGAATCTTTCACACGATTTAAGCAATGCCACACTTTGATGAAGTTCCTAGGGTAGACAAATGCCAAGAGACTGAAGTTTATTAATGGTTACAATGGATTGGAAATGGGCAGGGAATTATTGTTTAATGAGTACTGAGTTTCTGTGTAAAAAAAAATCAAAATCCCTCATTGCTATCAGGTACATTCCAACTCACAGTGACTTTCCAGCAGGTTTCCAAGGCTGCAAATCTTTACAGAAAGAGAATGCCTCTTCTTTCTCCCATGGAGTGGCAAGTTGATTTGAATTGCCACGCTTTTGTTTAGCTGCCAAATACATAACCTACTAGCTGCGTCCCCAGGGCTCCTTTCATATCTTTTTGAATTGCTGTCTGTTTAGGTATATTGCTGTAGGTGTATTGACTCCATGGATGTCACGGTAGAACTGTCCTCGTGATGATGTCATGGATGTCACAGAAATGTCCTTAGCAGCACTTGCAGTGGCTGACTTTTTGGAAGTAGATAACCAGGACTTTCTTTTGAGTTAAACATCCAATCCTTAAGTTGGTGGCCATGCTTCCACCATTTGCACTAATGAGGATATTAGGTGCACAAACACTTGAAATTATTGTATCTTCTTGGTGAATTGGCTTTTCAGTTGGGGACCTCTAGTGGCCTAGTGGGTAAGGAATTGTGCAGCCAACCCAGTGGCAGGCAATTTGAATCCACCAGATGCTCTTCAGGACAAGGATGGATAATCTCTTTTTGTGCAATTTACAACCTCTAAAAACTCACTGGAGGGTCAGCTGTGAGTCGCTTCTGACTAAAAAAAAAAAAAGAAAAGTTTATGATTATATAATGTCTCTCTTTAGTCCAGTTAATATTTCTTGTCCAGAAATCTGTATTGTTTAAAATGACTGTAGCCACTCCAGCTGCCTTTTTATTAGTGTTTGCCTGGAATATATTTTTCTTGCATTTTACTCTTTCAGTATCTTTATACTTTTAAATGAGACTCTTGAGAATCTTGATTCACTTTAAAATAAAATTTGACATTTCTAACTTTTTAGTTGTTGTGTTTAAAATTTATACTTCATTAAATAAGCATGTGGCTGGATTTCCGTCTACTGCCTTGCTGGTTTTTATTTGTCCCATCTGTTCTCCCCTTTTCTTGTCTTCTATTGATTACCTGCGTATTTTTTAATGGCTCCATTCATTTGCACTATTAGTTTGTTAGCAATACCTCTTTTATTTCTTTTTCAATGGCTCCTTTTGAATTTTCAGTATACAATTTTAACTTATCACAGGCTTCTGATCAACATTACACTGCTTCACAAATGAATTAAAAACTTTACAAGAATAACATTTTGTAACTTCTAGATTGTATTATTTTTATACTTTATAACACTTTTTCTTTAAGTATTTAATTCTTTTAATTAAGTCATATTCTGAGATCATGATAGTTTTCTGTTTGTTTTATATATAATGTTCAGGATTCTTAATTGTACTTAGTGGGAGGAGAGCTCTGGTAGCTAATGGCGGGGAGTTGCATTGCCAACCCTAAGTCTTGTAGTTCAAATCCAGCAGCTACCGCAGGGGAGAAAGATGGGCAGTTTCTTCCTATATTAAGTTCAGCCTTTGAAAAACCACTGGAGGATCCTCTAGGAGTTGGTTCTGATTAAATGGCAATGAATTTTGAGTTTGTAATGGGAGAAATAGGGAACGAAATATCTACTCCATCTTTCTGAATGTGAAGTTGTGTTTTAGTAATTTAACTCTAGCCTCTCCTCTGACCACACCTGATGTCTTGGAGTCTGTGTCCATGCAGAATTTCCAGTATGCCAGGCTCCTTCATGCCTCAGTACATTTGCACTTGTTTTTTCCTGTTAGGAATCACCTGTCACTCTGTTCCTAACAAAAGAAAAGCAAAACCATCATAACAAACATGCAGAACATCTACTTCTCAGATGTGTCTTCCTCCAGGAAGCCTCCAAGTCTGGGTTAGGTGTCAATTTTAGTTACTTCCATGTGTTGGCTTTCTTTGTAAGTCTTCTTAGATCAACTCGTCGTAATTTATTTTCATAATCTTCAACTCCTGCTCAGTAGATGAGTAGCTCCTTGAAAACCAGAGTGAAGTCTTGCATTATAATAATTTTCCCAGGGTGCAGTGCTATTGGGTACTGTTGGTTCTCAGCTCATTACAGTGTGACAGAGTGGAGCTGTCTCAATCTCTTTTCCTGGCTGTAATTTTCATGGGCAGATCTTTGGTTCATGTCTCCCTTGCAGGGTTGGTAGGCTTGAACTGTTGACCTTTAGGTTAACAACTAAGTGATTAATCCTTTAGGATGTAATAGACACTTCAGTTTCTATTGACTGTCTAACATTATCTTTTCCTCTGCAGGGAGCTCTGCTGGATATGGATGGGCCCCAGCGAACTCTCAACCAGAACTTAGAGCTCAGATTTCAGTACAGCAAGGACAGTCAGTGGCAGTGGTTTGTTATTTACACCAAGCAGGTGAGTTAGCATGAAAATCTGAGCTGAAATGCTCTCTTGCTCGGTGGCACGGATGAAGCACATTACCTTACCCTAACCAGAGTAGAAAGCTAACGTGTGCTATTTGCAATCTGTTTGGCCTTAGAGTAACTTTGTTTTGTTTTGTTTTTTTAATATTACTACATCATGGCTAGTGGCATAGTCTATAGGGAATTGAGTCAATGTCTTCGTCTTACTTGGATCCAGATCAGTACACTTGGTACCTGCAGTCAGGAAATCAAGAGACATAGTGCACTACAAAGTCTGTAGGCAGGAATTTCTCTAAAATTATTGAGGAGTAATGATATAAGTTTGAGGACTAAGGTACATCTGATTGAGGCCATGGACTTCTCAGTCACTTGCTATGTATCTGAGAGCAGAACAGTGAATAAGGATAATAGAAGAAGGATTGATGTCTTTGAGCTGTGGTGTTGGAGAAGAGTGCTGAACATCCCATGGACTGCCAAAAGAACAAACATGTTTGCCTTGGAGAAAGTCCAGCCAGGTTGGTTCTTGGAGGCAAAGATGGTATAGAACTTTGTCTCAAATAATTTGGGTATGTTGCTGTTGTTGTTGTTGTTATGTGCCGTCGAGTCATTTGCGACTCGTAGCGACCCTATGTACAACAGCCCTAAACTCCGCTCTGTCCTGTGCCAATCGCACTGTCTCTGACACTCCCATCCCAATTATCCCAGTCACTGAATCAATCCACCTCATAGAGGGCCTTCCTCTCCTGCGCTGTCCCTCCACCCTCCCAAGCATGATATCCCTCTCCAAGGACCGGTCCCTCCTCACAACATGTCCAAAGTATGTTAGACAGAGCCTCAGAATCCTTGCCTCCAAGGAGCCACCCGGTTTAACCCTTTCCAGGACAAATCTGCTTGTTTTCCTAGCAGTCCATGGTATTCTCAATACTCTTCTCCATCACCACAGCTCAAAGGCATCAATTCTCCTTCTATCCTCCCTGGTCATTATCCAACTATATTTGGAGAGGGACATCATGCTTGGAAATGTGGAGGGACAGTGAAGGAGAAGATGACCCTTAATCAGGTGGATTGACACAGTGACTGAAGAGGTTGGCTTGAATGTGTGAGAAATTGTGAAAATGGTACAGGATAATCAGACAGGGTTCATCTGTTGTTCCTAGGATTGTTATGAGTCGTATCAACTCAATGGCACCTAACAACAAAAACAGTAACATTTAATTTCTGGGAACATGCTGGTTCTCTTTCAATGCTCTACTCCTAATACATTATTTTTTTAACTTTATATTAGTTTGCCTGCAAAACTTATATACATTTGAAGTAATGAGATAATAGATATTAAAACCAAATACCAAATCCCACTGCTGTTGAATGGGTACTGACTCATAGTGATACCCCCTACCCCCCCAGGTTTCCAAGCCTATAAATCTTTTTGGGAGGAAATTACCCATCCTTCTCCCATGAAGCAGTTAGTGGATCCAAACTGTTGACCTTTTGGAGCAATACAATACAAAGCTCTCTAAATAACACAAAGTACTAAATCAAAATCCCAGGTTAAAGCAACAGATCCTTAGATTCACCTTAACTATGAAACATCCTTAGAGAACAGTTAGAATGGTCTTCTGAGGCAAGATGTGTGGTCACTTTTGGAGCAGACGTGAACTCTGGTGGTGTAGTCCCTGGGGAAGCTGTGCTGTTGGCTCAAAAGCAATGTCATTCTGGTGATTCAAACTCACCAGTGGCTATGCAGGAGGAACATGGGCCTACAGTTTACAGCCTCCAAAAACCAGCTCGAGGGGCGACTCCACAGTAATGAGGGTGGTTTTCTCATTTTCATTCTTTTCTTTTCTTTTTTAAGAGAAGAAGGAATTTGGGCACTGAAACTACCTCCCCAGAATGCTAAATGCAGTAGTTAAATTTTACTGTGGTCTTTTAATCTAGTCAGGAGCAAATGAATTTAAGCCACTGTGGAGAGTGTGGTAAACTTGCTTTTACAGGATTCCAGTAAGGCCTCATTTCCACCTGAGTATGCGTTTATTGATACGCACCCAGAGGCTGCTTCAGCAGAAGATAGACATGTGGCTTGTATGTCCTGTAAATATAAATGAGGGCTTGGGCCCAGATCTTTTTAAAATTCTTTTTTAAAAAAAATAAGAAAGCTCACCTCGTTGGTATTTTGCAATCTCTCTTTACCATTTAATAGTACTAGTCTCCGTGTTTTGTGCACAGTGGATAAGACTATTGGATCAGTGCACCTCTCGTGGATATCATTCCCACTTACACCAGCTTGGGCTTTTTATTGATGTTTTACTTTTATTTTGGGGGGTGGTTTCTTTGTTTTGTTGAAATGAGGGGGATATTTCTTCACTTAGGTTGAAATGTACACATGCAAAGAAAATCATGCGTTGTTCAACAGTTTTGACACTAAAGGTAGTTACACTCTTCCCATTGTGTGTTTTTCTCCCTCTCTGCTCATATGGTTTTACCACTGTTAGCTTAGACTCTCCATCCACCATTGTTCCCAACTGTGTTTTAGAGTAACTTGTTTATTTAATCTCAGAGAGGTAATTTAAAAAAAAAACACATTTGAGCTGTTTCCACGTTCTTGTGATGGTGAACAATGCTGCTATAAACATTGTATAAGTTTCCATTTGTGCCTTAATTCTAATTTCCTTGAGGTATATTCCTAGCAGTGGAATAGCTAGGTCATATGGAGTTTCTATGTTAAGTTTTTATTTTTAAATACAATTTTTTTATACTACTTTAAAAAAAAGCGTAATGTTCACAGTGAATGTTACTAAAAGTGTTAAATTGTTTAATGTTGACTTTATGGGACAGTGTCAGTTCAAGGCTTAGAATTTGTTTTTAAGCCATAAATTTCTAGATCCCTCTGGTGGCCTATTGAGTTCTGTGGGCCTAAGGGTAAAAAGCTGTGCTGCAATACTGAAGTTCAAATCCACCAGCTGCTCCAGGAGAAGGGTAGCCTGTCTCTTCCCATGTGAGTTATGGCTCTGAAAAGCCACTGCAGGGTCAGCTATTAATTAGTTCTGACTTGATGGCGCACAGCAATCAATGGTCTGTTAGGGAGCTTTGGTTGCCTCGTTCACACAGTTCAAATCCCTCAGCTGCTCCAGGAGAAGGATAGACAGTCTCCTCTCATGTGATTAACTGCTTCTGAAAACCTGCTGGAGGGTGAGCTATGAGTTTGTTCTGACTCAGTTTAGGGTTTAAATACACTGGGTTTGTGAGCCTTGCATATGCGCACAAAGAAACAGAGCTGGCTTTTAGCAAAGCTAGTTGTTTTTGTTGTTATGTGCTGTCAAGTTGAGTAGGGCTGGTATGACCTTAAGAACAACACATCTGAACCTTGCCCTATCCTGTTCCATCTTCACCGTCTCGATATCCTCTCATACATTGTCACAGTCATCACACGAATCAATCCATCGTTGAGGGTCTTCCTTTCCTACACTGACCCTCCACCTTTCCAAGCATGATGTCCTTTTCCAAGGCTTGGGTCCTCCTAATAACATGCCCAAGGTATGTGAGATGAGGCTTCACCATACTTGCTTCCAAGGAGCACGCTGGCCAACTTTCTCCAAGACAGATGTTTGCTCTTTTAGAAGTCCGTGATATACTCAGTATTCTTCTCCAGCATCAAAACTCACTTCTTCTGTCATTCATAGTCATTGTCTAACTTTCAGATGCGTCTATCAGATTTCATCATTGCATTAAAAACCTGGCATCTGTTTCTCCTTCTTTATTGGTGGGAGCCCCTATCTCTTCCTTTCCTTTCTCGTAAATAAACTTAGTTCCTATCATGCTTTGCAGCTGTGTGTGATTTTAAGCTGTTGTTTGTACGTTTCCTCCATTCTCTGTATTTCTTTTGGGCCTCACCACTTGGCTACTGCCCTGGCCTGGATTTTCTCTTTCTTTTCTTTCTCTTCTTTTCCATTCTCACCTCCCAACACAGAGCCCATCCCTGAACATTCAACTTTAGTCTCATTGTCTCCAGCTTTCACCTCAATTATTTCAAACCTTCATAGAATGGGAAGAGAAAATGACCATTTAAGAGAGTGAGAGAAGGCAGGCCGGAGGAAAAGAACAAATGGGAACATCATGTTGTTAGACAACCTTGTGAACAACATTGTCTTCTGCAACAAATCTTTTCCTTTTTTTTTGTTTACAAAATAATAGAGATGATAGGTGGAAGGGAGGAGTCAGATGCACCTTGTTGTTGTCACTATGTCTTACTGAGGGACTTTTCCCAACATGGTGCCTTTTTTCAAAGGCTTGACCCCTCCTGACAACAGGCCCAAAGTATGTGCACTGACTTTCACCATCCTTGTCCCCAAGGTGCGCCCTTTTGGAGGTTGTACTACCTCCACGATCCACTTGTTTGTTCCTCAGGCAAAGTCCACAGGATTTTCTCCAACACCACAGCTCAATGTTATCAATTCTTCGCTCTTCCTTATCCATTGCCCAACTTTTAGAGCAATTAAAAAAATACTACGGCATGAACCTTAGTCTTCAAACTGATCTCTTTGCTCTTTAGCACTTTGGAGAGCTTCTTAACGGTTGATTCCGCCAATGCAATACATCTTTTGGTTTCTTGACTTTTTAAAAAATTTATTATTAATGTCAGTAAAAATTTACAGAGACTTTAGATTTCTATTCATTCATTGTTGCACTTTCCTCCCCTCCCAACCCTTCCCCCTAATACACTACCCTCTTGGAAAAGGAAAAGAAAAATTCTTTCATTGTTTTACAAACCCTCCCCCAGGTCACTCCACCATGCAGCCTTCGTTCTAGACTCCTGTCATGACAAAAATACCTAATCACATGTCCCTTTTAAACAGTTTTCTCCCTCTTTTGTTTCAATACAGTATACATTGTTGAACCCATCTTTCTCAGTCTCTTCCCAACCCTGCTGTCAGTCCTGTTTTACAACAGTGGCACTATGCAGTATTTGTCCTTTTGTGACTGAGATATTTCACTCAGCATACTGTCCTCCAGAGTCACCCATTTTGAATAATGTTGCATGAGTTCTTTGTTTTTCAATGCGGTATAGTATTCCATTGTGTGAATATACCACAGCTTCTCTATCCATTCGTTTGTTGATGGGCACTTAGGTCGTTTCCAACTCCTTGCTATTGTGAACAAAGCCTCAATAAACATGGGTGTGCAGATTTCTTGACTCTTATGTTGTTGTTTGAGGCCATCAGATTGGAACTTACCCGTAGCTGACCCTTCATTGGGTTTTCAGAGGTAGTTAATTACACAGGAGGAGATTACCTGTTCTTCAACCGTGGAGCAGCTGGTGGATTTGAACCACATGCCTTTGGGATTATAGCGAAGCGTTTTACCACTAGGCCACCAGAGCTCCCTAGTTACAAAGGGAATCTTATTTGGTACATAGAAGTGAAGATCCTAGAAAAAGGAACCTCAAGGGTTTTTTGGTGTGTAACTGTGTTGTAAAAGTAACAGTGATTAGTAAACCACAGATAATATCAAAGACAGCTATCAGTCTTGAGTGTGAAAGAAAAATACTACTAGAAAAATACAAAGTGAAGGAAAAAGTATTTTTCCCAGTTCCACAAAAGCATTCCATCATGACATATTCTTTCAAGCATACAGATTGCTTTTTATGCCTATTAATAGGTCTGTCAACAATTATGTGTACAATATAAGATTGATTGTCATCCATTTCTATTATTTGTTAACAGTTTTCATTATTTGTTGCTTCTATAACATGATCTCTGCTTACAAATAATTGAGGCAGTGTACAGATGGAAGGTGTCTTAAGAGGGAATAAGATCAGTACTTAGATCCTGACCATTTTTCATCTGTCTTTTCTTTTTTTTTCCCCTGTAAATCTATCCATGTAATTGAGGAAATGTGTGGGTACCAGCTACTTACATCTTAGGCAAATTTATGGAAATTAAAGAAGACTCAATTCTTGAAAGCCTAGTATTAGAGGGCAGAGCTCAATATCTGCTTTGTGGTGGGAGGATAGTGAAGGAGGGAGGGAGGAAGAGAAGGGAGATTCCTCAGCTGGGAGAGTTGTCTGTTTCTGATCCTCTTAGGCTTTTTTGCTGAGTAGCTGCTTGAAAAAGATGATCTCAGAGAAGATGGTAAAGCTGGCTGCAGAGGATCCAGAAATGGTAAGTCGGCCTGTGCATGCTTTCGGCTTAGAAGCCAGGTTTTTAAGACTCTGGAATGCTAGAAGCCTTTTTACTCTCTATTCTTTATCCTTTTACCTCTGCCTTCCTCCAAATAGAAGATTTCTAGTTTACTATAAAAGGCACATCATAAAGTCAATATCAGGGAGGTGTTTAACACAGCAGGGATGATGTTTAAATAAACTCTGAGCTTTGTCTCTAGAAAGAACCAGTAACCTCTTGATTCTGTTGTGTCAAAGGAAAACGTCACTGGCAGTTGGGGGAATCCATCAAGTAAAAGAAGCTTGAAGGCGGTAATGTTTTCTTAATGCAAACATTAAGCTTTGCTTTTCTAGTCTCCATAAAGACTTACAGCCTTAGAAACCGGTGGAGGATGCCAGGAGGCAGAACCAGCTTGACAGCAGTAGAGCATTGGATTTTGCAATAAAATTACAAATGCTAATGCTTGCTTGGCCTAGTGGCAAGAAGCTGTGCTGAAATCCCAAAGGCATGCAGTTCGAATCCACCAGCTGCTCCGTGGAAGAAGGATAGGCAATCTCCTCCTGTGAGATTAACTGAAAACCCATTGGAGTGTTAACTGTAGTTTTCCAACTAGAATGTACACAGTAACAATACTTGCTTGATATTTGTAAGCCTAGAGAGCTCTGGTGGCCTAGTGGTAAGAAGCTGTGCTCCAATCCCGAAGACATGTGGTTTGAATCTACCAACTGCTTCATGGGAGAAAGATGGGCAATCTCCTTTCGTGCGATTAACTCCCTCTGAAAACCTGCTAGAGCATCAGCTATAGGTTGGTTCCTACTTGACAGTACTCAACAACAGTTCTTTTTTGCAAAGCATATCCTTGATCCTTTTATAACAGATCTTTGAAACTGTAACAGGAAGCCTTTAGAAACTGGCTGAAGCTTTCATAGTTTGTTTCATATTGCTCTGTATGTCCTTGGCGTGGCAGCTGTTTCTAAAAGAGCAGTAACATCTTAGATATGTTTGTCTACTTATCTTCTGGAACAGACATTATTGTTTTCAGGAAGAATGGAGTTCACTGGCTCTTGCAATTTGTTGTTGTTGTTGTGTACTGTAGATTTGGAACAGATCCCTAGCTGACCCTCCAGGGAGTTTTCAGAGGCAGTAATCACATGGGAGGAGTTTGCCCATCCTTCTCTCCCTGAGTAGCTGGCGGCCTTGAGCCGCTTGCCTTTGGAATTACAGAGCAACTTCTTGCAACTAGGCCACCAGAGATGTGGCAAACCCACACCCATGGTCCTCTAGTCAATTCTGACACAGAGCAACCCTATAGGACAGAGTAGAACTGGTCTGTATGGTTTCCAAATCTACAATCAGTATGAAAGCAGACTGCCATGTGCTTTTCTCATGGGGAGGCCACTGGGTTTGAACCATCAGCCTTACAGTTAGCAGTTGAATGTTCAGTCCCAGCACCACCAGGGCTACTTCAAAATGTGCTAAAGAGTAGCAAATCAGTGAAATAAAGGAATCAAGAAAGATCTTTTTAAAACAGTAAAGGAAATCCAACTTCTTAAATAGACTGGATCCTCTTACGTTCCGATCATGATATATTTTAAACTGGGGAGATGGGGTTAGGTGTGTCAGAGTCAGTGAGACTGGCTCAGGACAGGTCAGAGCCACTGTACATAGGATCCCTATAGGTCGTAGGAGACTCGACAGCACATAACACAATAAAAAGAGGAAAGAAAAGTAATTATCTGAAAGAACCTTTTAAAAAGGAGAAAAACTCTTACATGTGGATGAATAAATAAGTGATTTGATTGAGGAAATACTTGTACAATGAATAATGAAGTGTTTGCTCAACAGAATGGAAATTATATATTTTTTATTTGTTGTTACATGCTGTTGAATCAGAACTGACTCATAACTGACCCTCCAGCAGGTTTTCAGAGGCTATAAATTGCATAGAAGGAAATTGCTTATCTATCTCCTGAAGAGCTGCTGGTGCGTTTAAGTGTTTAACTTTGGTATGGCAGTGCAATTCCTTACCACTAAATCCAGAACTCCTGGTGATTTCTTTAGAGACCTGGTTTAGCTATTTTAGTGGGGTTTTTTCCCCTCAACAAAAACCTACCAAACTATATTCCTCAGATTTGCACACAAATTGAAATGTTTAATTTATCAATGTGGTTGATAGCAAAATCAACATATCAGTCAATACATATTTTATCCAAATACTCACCAGGTTTTGTTCCCACAAATTTTACTTCCTTATTTTGGTTCTCAAAAAGAAAAGATCCATCCTCTTGAAAACTGATTGTTCAGAGCTTTTTGTTGTTGTGTGGATAGTTCTTATTTTAATCTAGAACTTGATCCACAACAAGTGCCTGCATAGAATGGGTCCCTGGAAGGAAACTGATGGGTCAGCAGCAGCTGGGACTCGTTTGTCCTGGATTCTGGGGCATCATACCAAGCACAGTTGACTAGAGCATGTGGAGCGGGGGCACACAAAACACACAAAGCGTAACCTGACGCATACTGTTTACATAGGGTACGTGTGGACTATTCCATAGAAACCTCTGTTTTACAAGGCAGATTTTTAATCCAATGTTTTTGTGAATATGAAGCATCAGGAGAGACAGGAAAAGAAATTACAGAAATGATAACCAAACAAATCTTCTAAGTATAGCAGGTAGTCCTTAGAAGCAAGTTGGATAGTATTGGTTTTATCCTAAACAAGAGAAAAAAGAGATGTAGTGCTAGCTTAACCAGCTGAGTTAGCTTAAGGCAATGCTTTTGAGTAAGACTTGAACCATTTACTGATGAAGAGATCAATAAAATTTGAAATAAAACCAATGTATTAAAGAAAACCATCCACACACAGCATAACAAAAATCATGACTCCTAAAGGTAATATTAGCCACAAACCAGGAGGAAAATAAAGTACAGCACTATTTTTAAAAATTTCTCTTATATTGGTTTGCTTATAAAATAAGTATACAGTATATAAAGTGTAGCACTCTTGTGGTTTTGTTTTGTTTTCTTATTGAGTATCATCAAGACAGATCCAATTGGCACAGTAAGAGATTGCCCCTCCTTCTCCAGCAAAGTATCTGGTGGATTCAAACTACACCCCTTTGGGATTGCAGAGCAGCTTCTTGCCACTAGGCCAGCAGAGCTCTCCAGGTGTAGCCCTCTTGAAGCTGTGTAGTCAGTGTTAGGTGCCATTGAGCCAACTATAATTCATATTGACCTTGTGAACAGCAGAGCTGAACCCTGCCCCATCCTATGCACCATCCTTACCATCTCTGATATGCTCAAGGCCACGTCATAGTCACTGTGTCAATCCATCTTATTAAGAGTCTCCCTCTCTTTCTTTGACCTTCCATCTTTCCCTCCATGATGTCTTTTTCCAAGGATTGGCCCTCCTGACAACATGCCCAAAGTGTGTGAGACAAAGTTTCACCGTCCTCGCCTCTAGGGAGCACCCTGGTTCCACTTCCCCCAGCTAGACTTGTTTGTTCTTTTGGCAGATGGGACATACAGTACTCTTCTCGATCAGCACAACTCAAAGACATCAGTTATTGTTCTGTTATCCCTATTCACTGTTCAACTTTCAATTGTATGGAAGGAATTGAAAAGATCATGATATACTTTATAAACTGATATTCCTGCTCTTGATCACTTTGGAGAGGACCTTGACAGTTGATTTACCCAATATATCACATCTTTTCTTTTGACTTCTTGACTGCTGATACCATAGGTGTTGATTGTGGATCTAGTAAAATGAAATCATTGAGTCATTCAGTCTTTCTCCATCATTATGTTACCTTTTGGTTCTTCTGTGCAAAAGCCCAGATTAATGTTACTAGTATTGGCTCTTTGTGCGTTAGAGAATTATGAGGATTGTTTTATTTGAAAATAAATTTGTTGCTGCATACATAAAACAGACAACAAAATAAGACAAAAGTTGTCTCTTACAAATTATAATGTAACATTATAAAAAAAATAATAGCGGAACACTGACAGCAAATTAGAGCACTAATTTCTCATTAGCAGAGACCTAACAATTAATTATTTAAAATCTTATTGAGATATACTTTTTAATATGTAAACATCTTGTGTGAAAAACAATGTATTAGAACTTTGTGAATAAATCATATAAAAATCTTTTTTAAAAATTCAACAACAACAAAACAATTCTAACCTAAAGTAAGTCCTTAGAGCAATCTATTACCACATTAAGTTGATCATAGTTAAGAATCTATTGTTTGATGTGAATGATGTTATCAGCAAAAGAAATAAAGAATGAAAATTTAAAATACAAACTATTGGTACAGTCACTGTGAAAAAATAAAGGTTCTATTGTTCTTTTGTAGTATCCTATTGTTTTCCCTGAAATTACTCCGAAATGTCTACTCTGTGCTTTCTCATGAATAATAAACAATAATCGTTAGCTCATTTACCCCCTCCTTTTGTCATTTTAGGGAGCTCTGGTGGCACACAGGAGAAGGATGGGCAAGCTCTTCCTGTGAGATTTAACTCCCTCTGAAAATCCACTGGAGGGTCAGCTGTGGGTTGGTTCCGACTCCATAGTACAATAGCTGGTGGCATAATTTGTATGAGTTGTGTTGCGTTGATAACCCAAAGACAGTGCCTCTTTGGTAGTTAGAATCCATCAACTGCTTCATGGAAGAAAGGTGGGCAGTCTCCTCTCTTGCAATTTGCAGCCTTGGCAAATCCAGTGGAAGATCAGCTGAGTCAATTCTAACTCGATGGCAATGAGTTTGAGGTGGTGTAAAAAAAAACACACAATTGACAAGGAACCCTGATAGTGCAGTGGTTAAACACACAGATTCACTGAAAGGTTGGTTCTTCAGATCTATCAGCCACTTGGCAGAAGAACAACGTGGCTGTCTGCTTCTATAAGATTTACAGCCTTGAAACTCTGGAAGTATTCTGTGCTTTCCTGTAGAATGGACAGAGAATAAAACTGTCATTTCTGTTCAGCTGGGTTTTTGGGAGGCTGTAAATCACATGGGAAGAGAGTGCCCATCTAATCTTTAGATGAGCAGTGTAGCTCCCCACAGTCTACCTCGCCAGAGCTCCCTAGATACCGCGAGTGTTGTTGTTGTTGTTAAGTGCCCTCGAGTCGCAGGCGACTCATAGCGACCCTATGAAGGAGAGTCCTTGACACTTGGGTGCTTTTCATCCTCTCTCCAGGTTCATAGGGTTTCCACAGACAAGCTATTATGGAAGTGGATGCCACTCCTCTTTCCACACTTGTTTAATCGGGGAGCTCCACCCCACTCTCAGTTCGCATTGGGTAGCCAACCATTAACGCATTTGACACGTAGATGAGTTTATTTATTATGTTAGAAACTGAGGATCCAGTATCAGAGCTTAGAAGAGAATTTGCAGGAGTCATGATTTGCATCATAGTTAAGATGTTCACATTCTATTACATTAAACATAGTTGCGGTTGTTGTTGTTTTGTACCGTTGAGTTGGCACTAATAATAGCCGGCCCTCCAGCGGGTTTTCCAAGGCGGTAAAGTTCCTGAGAGGAGATTGCCCATCCTTCTCCCTTGAAACTTGAAGCAGTGGTGGATTCTAACCGCGTGCCTTTGCGTTGGCAGCACAGCTCCTTACCGTGAAGCCACAAGAGCTCCCTCGGTGTTAATAGTATAGTCCTTTTTCTTTTTCAGTAGGGAAAAAACATAAAGTAATATCCAAGGTTTTCCCCTAGACCTGGTGAGATCCAGTTTCCTAGGTGTGCCAGGCATTCTGTTTGCCTGTCCATACCACTTGGATCTGATCTCCACCCTGCCCTGTGCTGCAGGGGACTGCCCTTTGCATGCCACACCGTTGCTCTCTGGGTTCACCCAAGGGGAAACCCAGCAGGAGACTGGAAGGTGGGAGCAAAGTGAGACTGGAGTATTTCCTTCTCCAGCTCTGGCCTTGCTGTGTTTGTGGTTGGCATGCTCTTCTACTGAGGATCACGACTTCTGGGAGGCAGCCTCTCCTTACAATACGGCTATTCTTCCAGGTTCCAGTAATAACACTTCCCCTAACCCCATCAGTCCTAGAATAAAATGAACAAACAACAAAACCTCAGTTGCCTGTTAAGTTGACAGTGATGCATGGTGACCCAGCTTGTGTCAGAGTAAAACTCTGGCTTTCAGTGGCTGACTTTTCACAAGTTGATTGCCAGACCAAGGAATCTGTGGCACCAACTTTGAGGTTAGCAATGCTTTAACCATTGCACTACCCAGGGACTCTCTCAGGCTTTGAGGTAGTGAGACTGCACCCCTTTTGTCCCTTTATCCCCTTGTTGCTAGCCCCTGAGACCGTCAACATCTCTTCTTTGGTTGCCCCTAACCCTACACACACCTCCATTAAACAGTTATGTAGTTCTTTTTAAAAACTCTCAGTTACCCTGTATGAGTGCACCATCTGTTTCCTGCTGGGACCCTACCAGGTTTACCTTACATACAGGAGGCACATTCAAGTGTCTTGAACTTCAGTTTCATTCTTCATTTGATTAACGGTGCCCTTTGATTATTCAAAGCCCCGCTTGGCTTTGATTCAGCATATGGATCAGAGCTCTGTGGATTATGGCTGAATGTGTGAGTACATTTCATTTTGTGTGAAGTCCTTTCGAAAGCAGTGTTACATCACAAAAATCCACAGGCATCAACCAGTATTAAACATTAAGCTTCTCTTAACTTCTGCCATCTCGGTTTCTGGAACATTTGGATGCTTGCAAATTAAGGGGGAGTGGGGCTTGTGGCCTGCCGGTGCCCAACGACTGGAAGCCTTCAAGAATATTGAGAGGCCTGTGGAAGGGGAGAGGTGCTACTTAAATGGATTATTCATGTGCTTGCTTCTCCTGGCTGACATTTCACTAATCTATTCAGCAGATCGAAGTTCCAGAACAAGGCAAGAGTAAAAGGAACCACATGTCACAAAGCCAGGTCTGTGAGTAAAATTATGTAATTGAGGAGTTGTAATTTTGATGAATCTGGTCTCTTCCCCCTGCCCTGCCTGCTATTAAGTAACCAAAGCCATTCTACTTCCAAGAAAAGGCCACAATTCTGTTGCTCAGAAGTTCCCCGTGTAGGTCGGGTCAACTGGAGGACTATCATAGAGTTGTGTTATTGTTATTGTTAAACCTGGTAATATGAGAATAAACGCATCCCTGCATTTTTATGTAGAAAATGTCCAAAAGGCCTTGAATTGTTTTCCTCCACACCCATGTACCTCTTTCTAGCTGGCAAATTTTCATTTTACGAGTTTTCTCTGGTATACTCTGTATAAAATACCTTCTAAGTTTAGAATGTTTTTTGGAGTATTCAGTCCTACTGGGCAGAAAATTTTTAAAAGTAAAAATCATATTGAAAAATGAAATCTACTGCTATTAAGTCAACAAATATGGTAAGTTTGAGACCTGCTGTCAAACAGTAACAGATAACACAGCACAACTGAAGTCAACATGGTGTTATTTCACCTGCTCTCTTGGGTGAACAGTTCTCAAACCAGCATGTTGGCCTGATGGTTTGAATGTGGTTGGCATTCTAGAAAGGGTCATGGTGTCCAGCTGTATTGAATCCCAGTGCATTTATGTAGCCAAGGCACCAACCAGGTGCCAACCAGGCATGGCTATAGGTGCCTTTTACATAGAACTCATCTAATCTGGTAGTTTAGTGATAAGGAATTGTGCTGCCCGTCCAAAGATATGTGATTCAAATCTGCTTTGTGAGAGAAAGACAGGCAATCTCTTCCCTTGAGATTTACAGCCTTTGAGCACTCCCTGGAGGGTCAGCTCTGAATTGATTGTGACTCAACAGTACAGGACAATTCTCCTAACAACCCCAGTGATTATTATTCTCCTTGGCTCAGCGCTCAGCCGTTAACTAAAGGTCACAATTGGAACCCACCAGCTGTTCGATGTGAGAAAGATGTCGCAGTCTGCTTTCATAAAGGTTACCACTTTGGAAAACCTGGGAAGTAGTTATACTCTGTCCTGCCGGGTTACTATGAGTGGGATTTAACCCCAGGGCAACAGGTATGGGTGTGGGTTCTAGGTAAAGGAATGGAAACACCAGAAAGTTAAGTAACTTGTCCAAAGTCACATAGTTTGTGAATGGCAAAACTCAGATCTGAACCCAGGTCATATGGCTCCAGAGTCTCTTTCTTTAACCACTCTGCCATGGGCATCTATCAATGAAATTCTTAGTAGAAAAAAGAAAACCTCCCAAAATGGATTTTTAAGCCTTTGATATAATTATGATTTCCCCCTCCCTCTCACTTTTCTCCTGGTCCTGTCGTTGAGACTTGTATAAAGGCTGAAGACCAACTAAACCCCCTCCCCCAAACCAAAGCACTTAATTTTTGAGACACATAGCTGACCCTCCAGTGGTTTTTCAAGGCTGTAAATCTCACAGGAGCCAATTGTTGATATTTCTTACAAGAAGTAGCTGGTTTATTCAAACCGCCATAGAGGCCTATGTAGGATTGCATTAAAAATTTGGGGTGATTTAAAAATTGAGCCCAGTTTAGAGAAAGAGAGGAAAGGAAGGGGTCATAGTTCAGGTGTTTGAGAAGCTGAGACGCTTTCCTCATCCTACCAGCAGGTGGCGCTCTTCTCGACCTGAGCGTATTGCCATTGTCGTTTTCATGGCTGCCCTACGTGTGTCACAGTCCAGCTGTTTTTCCTAGGACTTTTAATGGCTGGTTTTTCATAAGTGGATCACCAAGCCTTTCTTGCGAGGCTCCACAGGACTTGAATTTCCAATCAAATGAGGTTGTTACTTATTGTACCCCCTAGAGACTCCAACAAGTGAACACTCACTCATAATAAATCTGCCAGATAAAACCCCCCACCCCATTACTTAAACAGAATCTTTCTCTTGCCGTTGTAATATTGTCTTAACTTCCCTGAATTTACTGTTATTGTCATTGCTTTTACGGAAATTATTTCTTCTCTTAAATAGTCTGACTTCTCTGTGTTTACTTTGCAGTGGAAAGACTATTCTAATTTTCTACCAAGAAAAAACAAGATTTCAGTTAAGGTAGCTGAAGAGAACTATGTTTTTGGGAACATAAAGGAAGAAGATCTTTGAAGAAAAAAGGTCCATATTTTAAAATTACCTCTAAGGACATCCTGACGACTATTAAGAGTTGAGGGTTGAAGGTGGGTTTCCTTCCTCCTACCAGTGGAAGAAATGGGACTTCCTTTGTGTTTCAGCCCCTCAGATTTTTTAAAAATTTTTTTTTCCACTCAGATTTTTTGACACTAAGTCCACATTTGTCTAGACTTCTGCAAAAAAGATAAAGTTTCATGTAAAACTCAAGACTAAACCAAATGAGCAAAAACAGAACACCGAGCTATACAGTTTCCTTGTGGTGACTTAAAAATTTGTGTTCTAGTTTTTCCATAAAATAATTGTTTATCAGGTTTCATTCTGATATTATATGAATCAAAGTTTATGAATATTGTAAATGACATGAGTTGAGAGTATTTCTATCGTAAATGTATTTTGGTATGGAGATTAAGAAATTGGCTGCTTAGAATTTTAACCATTGCAATTGTTAATAGATGGTGGAGACATGATGCTTGGACATTTTAGGACATTTGTCTTTTATGAGGATGTACTCGGGTTAACCTCTGAAAACATGACTCATCAGAGGAGACAAATAGAGCTTTCTAAGAAATAGAATAATTGAAGAAGAAATCTCTGGACCTCGTGAATCTATCCACAGATGAATCGAACAGTAAGAATATACTCAACTGAGTGGGCCGTCCTGTTCCACGCTTTGCCAAGTTCTATTCTTCTATACTTAGAAGAGCAAATTCAGTTCAATAGCAAACTCAGTTCAATAATAATCTTACTATTTTAAATGTTTTGAGGGGCTTATTTGGGTTTTGTTTTTTTTTTTTAGTGTTATGGCTTTAGGTATTTTAAGTTTTTTGTAAAGTAACATTTGAGATTATATACCTTACAAGTCTCTTGGCTCTAAGGAGATGTACTTTCTTACAAAAGTTTTCCACTCTTAAACTTATGCATTTCAGAAATCTCATAGTAATTAACGTAAATTATGTTTAGAATCATGCCCATAATAAGGGAAATGGATGGTGAAATCTATATAGTGTAATTGTACAAAGTACGGTATCTTAATGTTCTTTTCTTCCTGGGTCGTGTAACTAATTATATAATAAATATGAAATACAATCTAGTGAGTATAGGATTTATTGATAAAAATTGTGTGAATAATTTCTCTGCAATGTAGAAGCTATTAAAAATTCCTTTAATCATTTCTAAATCAACGTACTCATAATTTCCAGTGCTTTAAAGTTTAATATTTATGTTTAAGGCTAAAGTGGAATAATTTTCCCACCTCTGGACTGGTCAGTTGTCTGTCCTGTGGTGGCTTGAGTGTTACTGCAGTTCTGGGAGCTATAGCATTGGCATTACACCAGCAGGCTCACTCCTCTGCTGACCACATTTCAGCAGAGCTTCCAGACCAGCACAGACTAAGCAACGTTGCATTCTCTTATCACTGATGCTGCATCTCACATACTTTAGACACGTTTTTAGGAAGTGCCAGTCATCACGAAAAACTATTACATTTGGAAAAGTAGAGACAGAAAGAGGAGAAGATACAGTGATGACAATAATGGGCTGGCATGGTGGAGATTCCAAGGATGACACAGGATATAATAGGGTTTTGACTGGTTGTTCAAATTCAAAGAGAATTTGTATTTCAAGTGATGAGATCCCTATATGATGGATAGTTGAATCATCTACTATTGCAATGTACTGGAAGGTTGTCACTTTCATGTATGTTTCAGCTTTTTACATAAAATAGAGCAATCCCAGAGGACACATAATATTGTTGGATGTCATCAAATAATCAATATTCAGCTCCTAGTAGCCCCATGTGACAGAAACCTATAGAGTTTCCCAGGTCATAATTTTTACAAAAGGGATCCTGGTGGCTGTTGTGGTTGTTGTTATGTGCCAGCGAGTCGTTTGCAACTCATAGAGACCCTATGTACAACAGCCCTAAACCCTGCTCTATCCTGTGCCAATCACACTGCCTCTGACACACCCATCCCGATTACCCCAGTCACTGAATCAATCCATCTCATAGAGGGTCTTGCCCTCCTGCGCCATCCCTCCACTCTCCCAAGCATGATTTCCCTCTCCAAGGACCTGTCCCTCCTTGCAACATGCCCAAAGTATGTCAGGCGAAGCCCCAGAATCCTTGCCTCCAAGGAGTAGCTTGGTTTAACCCTCTCTAGGATGAATTTGTTTGTTTTCTTGGCAGTCCATGGTACATTCAATACTCTTCTCCGGCACCACAGCTCAAAGGCGTCAATTCTCCTTCTATCCTCCCTAGTCATTGTCCAACTCTCTGATGCATAACAAGTGATTGCAAAGACCATGGCCTGTATCAGATGCACCTTAGTCTCCAGAGAAACACCATTGCTCTTGAGTACTTTAGAGAGGTCCCTAACAGCAGACTTTCCATCGCAATATGTTTTTTTATTTCCTGGCTGCTGGTGCCAAGAGTGTTGACCATGGAGCTGAGCAAACTGATGCTGTGAACAATCTCAATCTCTTCGCCATCCATCCTGATGCTACCGATTGGTCCAGTGGTGAGAATCTTTGTCTTCTTGACATTGAGCCTCAGTCCACGCTGAAGGCTGCAGTCCTTGACGCTCTGCAGCAAGTGCATGAGGTCCTCCTCAGTTTCAGCAAGCAGGGTTGTATCATCTGCATAACGCAGATTGTTAATAGATCTTCCACCAATCCTGGTGCCACAATTCTCCTCATAGAGCCCAGCCTCTTGGATAATCTGCTCTGCATACAGGTTGAAAAGGTATGGAGACAGGACACATCCCTGGTGTACCCCCCCCCCAGTTTTGAACCATGCAGGGTTCCCTTGCTCTGTTCTGACAACTGCCTCTTGGTCCAAGTATAGGTTTCGCATTAGCATGATTAAATGTTCTGGGATTCCCATTCTTCTCAGAGTCAGCCACAGTTTTTTATGATCCACACAGTCAAACACCTTTGCATAATCAATAAGCACAGATAGACATTCTTCTGGTATTCTCTGCTTTCAGCTAAGATCCATCTAACATCAGCAACAATATCCCTAGTACCACGACCCCTTCTAAACCCAGCCTGGACTTCTAGCAGTTCTCTGCTGATGTGCTGTTCCAGTCGGTTTTGGATAATCTTCAGTAGAATCTTGCTTGCATAATTTTTACAAAAGGGATCCCAGTGGTACAATGGCTAAATGCAAGGCTGCAAACCAAAAGACTGAAAGGCTGCTAGATTGAGCCCCCCAGATGCCTTCAGGAGAACGATGCCCCAGTCTGCCTATAGGATCATTCTGCTCTGTTCTGTAGGGCCACTTGAGTCAAAATGCCAGGGTTTTGTGTTGCTTTGGTTTTTTTTATCCACAGAATAGCCACTGTGTTCAAACCACTGACCTGTATGTTAGTATCCAAGAGCTTTAGTCATTGTGTCACCAGGACTCCTTAGACAACATATGTTTTTATTAAGTATGATTGGGTTGGCTCCCCCTCATAGTGACTCTGAGAGCCCCAGGTTGAAGCCTTGGCCTGCCCTGCTCCCTCCTCATAGCCTCCTCCGTGCTCCAGCCATTGTTGCGGTCACCATCTATCTCATTGAGGATCTTCCTCTTTTCATCAACCTTCTGCTTTTCCAAGCGCGCTATCTCTCCCTAAGAACTGGCACCTCCTAACAATATGCCCACAGTGTATGAGACCAAGTTCCACCATCCTTGCTTCAAAGAAGCACCCTGGTTACCCTTCCTCTAAGACAAATTTTTTCTTTTGGCAGTCCATGGGATATTCAGTACTCCAGCACCACGATTCAAAGGTATCTATTCTTCTTTGGTCTTCCTTATTCATTGTCAGACTCTCAGATGCTTAGGAAGCAATTGAAGAGTGCATGGCTTGGATCAGGCGCACCTTTGTCTTCAATATGACATCCTAGCTCTTGAGCACTTTAGTGAGTACTGGTGGTTCACTGGTAGAAGTCTTACCTTCCACACTGGAGATCTGGGTTTGGTTCCTGGATGGACAACATGTAGTATGCATCAGGTATGTACTGTGGAGCGAGATGTCAAAGGAATTCAGGGAACAATCATAGAGGGACTTTGAGGAAACGAAAGAGCCAGGAGAGTTATTGTAGAAATATAAAGATAACTAGTAAAACGTGTCTGAGGACCCAAGGCAGGAGAGTAGGAGCAGAGCGGTGAGGATTGGCAAGGGAGGAAATCATAGCGTTGCACAAATTGAAGGGTGGAGGGAGGAGTGGGCAAAGGAAATGGTAAAGATGCAGCAGGAATCTGGAAAGACAGAGTAATGGTGGGCATAGTTCCATGTTGATTAAGTTTATAAAATACAATGAGTCAGAATGATTGTATGAAACGCAATGTGAATGAAGGACAGTGTGAAACACAAGGTTTATGAACTTTGTCAGCAAATCAATATAAAACGAAAATTAAAAAAAAAGACAGGTGAGGCAGAGTTGTGGGACATACTAGAAAAAGAGGAGGAGAGACTGATGGGGAAATGAACGTGGTGCTGGGAAGACTGTTCTGTGTTAGTATAGTTTTAAAATAAAGAAGTAACAGGAGATGAGACTAAAGAAGAAAGTTGTTATTGTTGTTGTTAGGGACCGTTTAGTTGGAACGGACCCATAGATGACCCTTCAACAGGTTTTTGGAAGCAGCCAATCACATGGGAGGATAGTACCCATCTTTCTCTTGCAGAGCAACTGGCTGGCAGTTTCAAACCACAAGCCTTTGGGTTGGCAGTTCACCCTTACCACTAAGCCTCTGGAGCTCCCTGGAAGGAGAGGAGTCAGTTTATACACACATGCAAATGCTGCTATCAAATGTGAGCTATCAAGTCAGAACTCACTCATAGTGGACCCTACAACAAGCCTTCAGTAAATCACACAGGGGAAGACTGCCCATCTTTTTCCCACAGAGCAGCTGGTGGACTTGAACCCTGTGCTTTTGGAAGAATAGTGCAGCTCCTTACCCACTAGGACACAGAGCAACATACCCATAAAGTAAGTGGGACAGTTTATCCCTTATTTTGTGGTGGCAAAAATAGAAGATGCCTTACTTAGGTGGTTGTTCTTTTGTTGATTACCATCAAGTCGAGACTACTAGAGTGCCTCCTCAAGAAAAAGACTAATAACTCATTAACAATACGGGCAAAAGATATGAAAAGGTTCTTCACAAAGGAGAACATTCCGATGGCCAAAAGCACATGCCAAAATATGCAAAATCAGAGAGATGCAAATCAGTCCAGCGGTGAGATACCATCTGCACCTCAGTACTCAAGTTTAACAGAATAACAAGCAATGGAAGTTGGAGAAGATGCAGAAAAACTGGAACTCTCAAGCTCTGCTGGTGGGACTGTAAAATGGTACAACCACTATGGAAGACAGTTTGGCATTTCCTTAAAGAGCCATTTGTTGAGATATTTGTTGAGTGCATTCCTTTGTATATACTGTGATGAATAAAGGAGCTGGGCTTGCAGATAACAAAATATGAAGTTCACCTTGTAAAATGCCTTTTCTTAGAGGTTAGACAAAGACTGTTAAGCTAGACAATTTTGAGACTACTGGACCTATCCTTGGCTATAGAGATCTCTGGAAGCAAAGTCTGTAGCAAGTTACAGTGCAAAAGGCCTCTGTTCTTGAGTTATTTGAATCCACCAGTGGCTCCAAGGAAGAAAGGTAGACAGTCTCCTCCCATTAACATAGATGCTCATGGTGAGTTGGGATGGACTTGATGGTGGTGAATTTGAGTCTTGAATCCTTACTTATAAGGAGCCCTGTTCGGGTGCATGTTGGACTGCTTGGTGATTCAAATCCACTAGCTCTTTCATCTGAGAAAGATAAGGTGATCTTTCTCCTGTAAAGATTTGCAGTGCAGCCTCAAAATGCCTGTGGAGAGTCACCTTGAGTCACTATCAGCTCAATTGCCATTGAGATTGGTTGCCTTTATCTAGAATGAGTTGAAGGGGTTGAGTCATTTCTCGATCTGAACACTTGATCCTTGGGATAAATGATGTCCAGCTACCAGAGTGGCAGTCCCTGCCCTGGGACGAGATGAGGAGTGAGACCTTGTCATTCTCAGAGGCTTATTCGGCTAGGGGTGCTATTCCAGCAAGATTCTCTTAACAGCACAGCCACTCAGTGCTGGAGAAGACATCAGCTGACATGTCGTCACAAAGGTAGGCCAATGTTGACACCCTTGCAGTAACCCTTATAAAATAGGACACGGCTTTGGAAATAACCTCCGTCTACCTTTTGCCTCCGGTGGCCTTAGTGGTAAGAAACTACACTGCAATCCCGAAGGCACATGATTTGAATCTGCTAGCTGCTCTGTGGGAGAAAAATGGACAGTCTCCTCCCATGCGATTAAGATCCTCTGAAAACTCACTTGAGAGTTAGCTATGGGTCAGTTCTGATTTGACGGTACCCAACAACACCAACCTTTAGTCTACAGATTCTTCATGTACTTGCAAAAATGTCCTTTAACCAGTCATCCCCGCCTCCGCCCCCTGATACTCTTACAGTCCTTACATTACTCCTCTCCACTTCTTGATAACTGTATGTGTTTCTACTGGTATTTACCCTTGTAAAATAACTGTCATAAGCAATCTGCCCACAAACAAACACACTTGAGTTTGAATATTTAACAAAAATTGTTGTTGTTGTTAGTTGCTATCAAGTCAGCTCCTTCTCATGGCAACTCCATGTACAACAGAATGAAATGTTGCTATCTTCATGATCACAGATATGCTCAAGTTCATTGTTGCAGCTGATGTGTCTTTCTAAGCAAGGTGAGATGGGGAGACTGTATTTCTTCCAACACTATACCAGACAGTATTTTGTTGTTTTCCATAGAATGTCTGTTGGCTAGTTAGAAGTAGAAAACAAAGCCTTTTTCCCTAGTATGCCTTACTCCAGAAGTTCTGCTGAGACCTGTTGTGTTGGGAATACCGTAGCTACCACAATATAAGAAGGTGTCAGAGAAGTGACTGTTAGCGAAAAAGGGTCAGGCTCTTGACATAGTACAGGTGTACTTCAGGCTAGTTCTTGAGATGTTACTTTTGACAATGAGTGCATTACCATTACTCTTCCTTTTGTAGTTCCTGGAAAAGTATACCATGTAATTGTCATATTCAGAATGGCCAATACCACCAATCCATTCATCACCCTAATGCATTCAAGCATTCCACTTTCTTTCTTTAAACTTCCAATTCTCTTAAATTCATAACTCATACATTCTACACTCCAATTAACAATGGATTCTCACAACTGTTTCTTCTCATTTTGAGTGTTTCAGTGGTATCACATCAGTAAATGCAGGTCCTGAAAATGTTAAATCTATTCACATTATCAAGATCGACTCTATTCTGAGACATGGCTGCAAAGTCCCCTCATGCGGTGAACTGTCTCTGAAAACTTGCTGGAGGGTCAGTTATGGGTCGGTTCTGACTCGATGGGACTCAACAACAACTATAAGAAGACAGATCTTCTCTAGTCATATTTTGAGATATGAGAGCCTCCCAATCTGAGAGGCTCATTTTTGACGCTCTATCGAGAACATTCCACTGTAATTTGTAAGGTTTTCACAGGTCAATTCAATTATTTTATCTTTTTCTTTCTTTTTTTAATTAATAGGTTAATTCTTTTTCTTAAATTTTAGTGTGTGTGTGTGTGTGTGTGTGTGTGTGTGTGTACTGTCAAATTGCATCTGACTGGTACAGGAGGAGATTTCCCCTCCTTCTCCAGCAGAGCATCTGGTGAATTTGAAACGCTTACTTCTGGGACTGCAGTGCAGCTTCTTGCCACTAGGCCACCAGAGTTCCCTAGGTCAATTCTTTAAAGAAGAGGATTGCCAGATTTTTCTTCCTGGTCTGTTCTAGGCTGAAAGAGCCACTGAAGCTGGCCACCATAGGCAACCCTGCTGGGATTTGAAATTCCAGTGGCGTAGCTTTCAGTATTACACAACATGCAAGCCACCACAGTATGACAAATTTAAGAAGTAAATAATCTGTGTAACAATTTTCTAGAGAAGAAGAATTTGGAGTAAGAAAAAGTATATGCTGTTATAAGGGGTGGGTTTGGGATCTATTCTGTGGTCTTTTCTGTAGGGCAAAGTCTTAAGCTCGCCATATGGCTTCTACTTATGTAATATCTTGGAAGACGTTAAGCATTTAGTTGATTTAAAGGCGCTGACCCTAGTGATTTTGCACTGCTCTTTCACTGCATGTGGTTTTTTTTCCCAGAAATGTGGGAACAGAGCTGGCTGTGCTTCCTGATGACTTTTCCGTCTGCCCACATGACCACGTGCCGTAATTGGTTCTGCAGCGCTGCAGTGGGCAGGGCGCTCAGCAGCAGGCTGGAGCTGGTTAAGTGGGAGCTTGCTTGGCTCTGCACGTGCTCTTTTCCTCACTGGTAACTGATCCCGGCAGAATTTCTGGGGAGCTCTCTTTGTAATAGGGTCTGGTGTGCAGAGGGAGAGGTGACGTATGTCTAGTGTACCTGAGTCCCAATCAAGGGCAGTTTGCAATTTCATTTTCAGCAGAAGAGAAGGGATGATTATAACAAGTAAAGGATCATTATTAGAAATCTTATACACAAAAGTTAATCCCCTGGAGACCATGTCTATTAAAAAAAAAACAAAACAAAACTGGAACTTGCTTCCTGTATATTGTTAGTGAAGTGTCACACTTTCCAGTTGCACACCCCAACCTATTTATGCACAATGAGAAAGCAACTCCATTCCTCTCCACTTGTACAGCGGACCCCTGATAGCACCATGGTTAAGTGCTCAGGTTGGCGGTTCAGACACACCCTACAGATGCATGGAAGAAAGACTTGGTGATCTATTCCAATAAAAGCCTAGAAACTTAATGGGGCAGCATATCAGGATTTATTTTCATGTATTGATGGACTGTGTAACACAGCTGTTAAACCAAGTTCCTTATCACTAACTAGCTTTACATCAACTGTATACACAGTATTAGTTACACCTTTGCAGTTGACTGTAATTTCTTTGGTTGTTTGGTGTTAAACTCCCTCCCCCCAATATCATCACCTCTTTTCCTTTTTGTGGTTTTAAAAACGAAAGTAGAGTTGCTGTGCAGGCTGGGAGTTCACAGGCAGTGACTTCACTGTGGAAAAATCCTCCATCCTTACCACTTGATTGCAAACCTCTTTACCTGGAACCTTTTAAAAAAACAAAAAAAAAAACCCCAAAAAATACTGCATGACTGAAAAGTGACCATAACCAACTTTATTTACTGTTTTGTTTACCTTCTGAGCTGACTGATAGGCAGAGTTTGTGTTTCCTTGTGTTACAAAAGTCTATGCATTGGTAACTCATTGTTGTGAGCTGTTTTTCATTCACCTTTTGATAGAAACTTTGGAAGTTTGCATTTTTTCTTTTTTAGTTACTGTGAATATTAATGCTGCAAAGAATGTTGATGGACAAATACCTGCTTGAGTGTTTTGGGTTTTTAACCAAGGACGGATCATATGGTAACTGGGTCAGATGGCAACTCTAAGTACCATAGACCTGCTGGTTTAGTGTATTACATGCTATACTGCTAAGCAAAAGGTCATAAGTTCAAATCCACCAGCCATTCCCAGGGAGAGAGATGGGCAATTTCCTCCCACTAAGATCCAGCACCTCGGAAACCCAAGGGAGGGCACCAAGAATCTGAATCAACTTGATAACAGTGGGTTTGGGTTTGGGTTTATGGTAACCCTGTGTTTAACTATTTGAGAACCTGCCAAACGGCTTTCCCCAGCAATTGGACCATTTTCTTTTTCTTTTTTATTTTTAGCTGGACCATTTTCAATGCACCAAGTTCATGACTCATTGCTGGATCTTTAAACACCCTTTTTCAAACCTTCACACACCAGACTCCTCCCACTATGCTCTAAGGTGAATTCCCAGAATAAACCCTGCATCCCATTAACACTCCTGGTAGTTCTGCTTCCTGACTAAGCCGATCATGTCATCATTCATCCTTAAATTCTTCAAAAACGAATCTAACTTGCTTAAATGTTTTCAATAAGATTTACATAGTAATGATCCAATAATCAGGGCTAGGTCCTATTTATGTTTCTGTCACAGAAATTATGCATTTGACTGATGTGTGAAAAACTGATGTGTTCCTGGCATTTGTAGACAAGTGTAAAGTAAAACAATGATCTGATATTGCTGAATTCTCACCTTCCATGCAGGAGGAGACCTGGGTTCGATTCCTGAGCAGTGCTCCACTGTGGTGGAGGTCTGTGTATGGCTATGATGTCATACAGGGTCAGTGGAACTTCCGGGTGAAGATACACTAGGAAGAGTGGTCTGAGAGCTTCTACAAAGCAACCAGCGAAGACTATCTGAGTCACAACTTGATCCATTGTGAATGGGGTCACCGTGAGTCAGGGCACGGCAGCAAACAGCAGCAGGGTGAGAGCAAGGAGCCAAGATAAAGTTCTCTTTCCAGGGATCCAGCTGTTATCTCAAAGATAATCAGATGCTTCCTTTGTGGCTAACGCAGTGAGAGAAATCTCTTTCTGAAAAATGTCACTTGAATGCTTAATTAAGTTGCTTGCTGGAAGAAAATGTGATCTTTTTAGTCTACAATTTTTCCCCCTCAGTTATGCATATATGTTATATGGCATATACACAGTCTTTTTGTTCTTGGTGGATTGTATGCTTAAAATAATCAGAGAAAGAAATTAGTGTAACTTTGGCATAGATAAATATTTCTTTCATCTATCACCTGTCCACCACTCAACCATTCAATGTTTCCTTCTCCCTTCAAAACCAGCTGTTACTGTTGTTTACTGAAGAGTTGGAATCGACTCATAGCTGACCCTCCAGTGGGTTTTTGGAGGCAGTAAGTTGCACAGGGGATGACTGGCCGTCTTTCTCCTGTGTAGCAACTGGTGGATTTGAATCAGGTGACTTTGAGTTAGCAGTGCAACTGCTTACCATTAAGCCATCATTGTTCATAGAAACAAACGGTAGCGGTCTGTAAAAAAAAACACCAACACCTGATTCATGTTGACCTGGTGGGGACCAATGTTGTCTGTGGAAGCAACACTTCTAGGAACATGTCTCTCTCTGGTGGTCACTTGTTAGTACTACAAGAAAACGAAACCCACTTCTGGAACATAAACTGCAGTACACCTAAATACAGAGCTGTCCATTTCTAAATCCTAGTGACCTTCCACTTGGGAGCTCGAGTTGTTTAATGGTAAGAAGCTGCACTGCAATCCTGAAGGTACATGGTTCGAATCTACCAGCTGCTCTGTGGAAGAAGGATGAACAATCTCCTGCTATGTAAGGAGCTGATTCTGAAAACCCACTGGAAGGTCAGCTCTGGGTTGGTTACAACTTGGCAGCACACAACAACAAGCAATCCTCCATTAGGTTTCTGAGTCTGTAATCTTTATGGCTTAAAGGTGTTATGCAGAGGAGTTGGGTGACTCCAACCTTTCCGTTATTAGCCCGTCATGGATTCTACTCATAGTGACCCCACGTGACAGTAAGGAACTGCCCACAGAATGTTTTTGACTGTAATCATTACAGAAAGATTGCCAGATTTGTTTTCCCTGGAGCCTCTGGGTGGGCTGCAGTTAGAAAATACCACAACTGAGTTGTCTCAAACAATCAGAAATTTGTCCTTTTACTATTTCAGAGACTAAAAGTAAATACGGGCATATTGCCCAGGTTGCTGTATTTCTGAAGGTTATAGAAGAGAGTCTTGCACCTCTCCTAGCTTCTGGAAGCCCTGGACTTTCCTCTGTTTGCAGCTTCAGTGTGACTCCATGCACCCATGACAGCTCCCCCTTGTGTTTCTGTGTCTCTTCTTTTATAAGGATGCCACTAGGATTGGATTGTGATCCACTCTAATGCAAAGGTGGTGAAGCTTCATCTCACATACTTTATACATGTTACTTGGAGAAGCTATTCCTTATAAACGGACATTATGCTTATAAAGGTGAAGGAGGGGAAAACCCTCAACAAGATGGATTGACACAATGACTGCAGCAATGGGCTTAGGTATGTCAGAGACGATGAGGATGGCACAGGATAGGGCAGGATTCCTATCTGTTGTTCATAGGGTCACTACGATCTGTTGTTGACTCAACACACAAGATAAAGAAATTGGCTGAAGACAGTAGCACCAGAAAGATGTTTACTTGTGTTTTATTGACTATGCAAAGGCATTAGACTATAGAGATTATAACAAGTCATAGATAATAACACTGAGAAGAATGGAAATCGTGGAACATTTAATTGCACTCATGCAAAACCTGTATGTAGTCCAAAGAACAGTTATCCAAACACAGCAAAGGAACACAGCTTGGCTTAAAATCAGGAAAGGTGTGTGTTAGGGTTATATCCTTTCTCCACATCTTTAGGCTTCTATTAAGGCCCTGTGAAGGTCTCTGGCAATGTGTTCATTTTCCCACGTATTTTTCTAAAATTTACAAAGTTAAACTAGTTTAGCAACAATTGACTATGACAGCTATGTCTTTTCATTTGGACTTTCCAAATTACTCTTCTTTGTGGAATTGTGTGAGAATTGTTGTTAGGTGCCATTGAGTCAACTAGAACTCATAGTGAACCTGTGAACAACAGGTCTGAAGTTTCCCATATCCTGTACCACCTGCATCCTCTCTGATTTGCTCAATTTTGTTGTCAGTCCATTTTGTTGAAGGTCTTCTACTCTTTCTCTGACCCTCTACCTTTCCCAACTTGAAGTCTTTTTCCAAGGCCTGGCCCCTCCTGATAACAGGCCCAAAGGAGGAGAGACAAAGTTTCACCACCTTTCTCTCTAAGGAGCACCCCGGTTGCAGTTCTTCCAGGAAAGACTTGCTTTCTCTTTTGGCAGTCTTTGGGATATCCAGTACTCTTCTCCAACATCACAACTCAAAGGCATCGATTCTTCTTCTGAGATCTTTATTCATTGTCCAACTTTCAGATGCATAGGAATTAACTGAAAAGGCCATAGCTTGGATCCGATGCATCTTAGTCTTTAAACTGACATCGTTGCTCTTTAGGACTTTGAAGAGGTCCTTGACAGTAGATTTTCCCACTACAAATGTGTGAAAGTAGCTACAATAATTTTTGAGTTCTGGCTAAGCAGAACTGCAGATGAAGAAACTTTGGCCAAGAACAAAGTGTTGCACTGAAAGAAGCTTTTGTAACCTGATTAGATAGTCCTTGAGCGGATGGAAGCAACAGGTTGACTTGGTTTGTGAAGGATGGTAAGAGTTCCAAGCAGGGATGAGCATGTGTGGGGAAATTATCTTGGCTATGGATTGTAAGCTGGTAAAGCAAAATAATAAAAATTAAAAAGTCTTTTTTTAAAATTTTAATAATTTTAAAGATTATTGTATGTCTCAATAA
>NW_006399952.1:5682208-5682683 GCF_000299155.1 Elephantulus edwardii
AAAAGTCTTTTTTTAAAATTTTAATAATTTTAAAATTATTAACACTTACAGAGAGTTTGGATTTCCTTTCATTCATTGCTGCACTTTAAAAAGTCCTTTTTTAAAAAAAATTCCCACCTCTATGTCCCACCACCCTGATAACCACTAGATTTTAAGTTAGTTTTGGCTATGCAAGTGTTTCAATTAGTCAAGAAATCCTAAAGCAGTATAATTTAAGCATTTAAGCTGTTTGCTCCTAAAAACAAAACAAAAAACCCAGGGTAATACTTATAAGGAACCCTGGTAGTGCAAAGAGTTATTTACTCTATTGCTAACTGAAGTTTGGCGCTAGAACCCACCTCATATTAGGAGAAGGACTTGACAACATGCTCTCATGAAGATTAAAATCCACTGCCAATTATTTTCCATAATTTTTGACTCATGTACTTATAACTTGTTAGTCAAATTTGTGTCTTCTAGGTTGCAACACCCCCAT
>NW_006399952.1:5682783-5697000 GCF_000299155.1 Elephantulus edwardii
AATAAAATATAATTATAGAAAGAAAAAAAATCCACTGCCATCGAGTACATTCCAACTCACAGTGCCCCTCGAGGGCCGAGTAAAATTGCCCCATGCTGAGGTGGTTGTTTTGTGCCATCTAGTCACCTATGTCTCATAGTGACCCTATGGACAGCAGCTTTGAACTCTGCCCTATCCTGAGCTGGTCTCACGGACTCTGACACACTACTTACTCCATTGTCCCAGTTTCTGTGTTAATCAATCCATCCCATCCTGGGTGTTCCTCTCATGTGCTGTCCGAGCAGCATGATGTCCTTCTCCAAGGACTGGTCCTTCCTGGCCACTTGCCCCAAACTGCCCCATAGGGTTTCCAAAATGATAAATCTTTAAGGAAACAGCTTTCTGACTCTTCAGAAAAGCAGAAGGTATATTCTAATCATTGACCTTTCCTGAGTAGATACAGTTTCTTTCAGAGATTATCACCACAAAAATTCTCAAAAACCTTGTTGCTGTCCAGTTGGAACCAGCTCATACTGCCCACCCCAGCAGGTTTTCAGAGGCTGTAAATTGCATGAAAGGAGATGGCCTCTAGCAAAGAAGCCGGTGGATTAGAACTGCCTGCCTTTGGGTTGACCACTTAAAAAGCTTTATGGAATAGTTCTTTTCTACTGTCACGTGGGGTCAGTAAGAATCAAAGCAACTGGACAGCATCTAACAAAAACAGAATTCTGTTTTAGAATTAGAGCTGTCAGTCATGACATGCCATTACTAGTCATGTCAATTTGACTTATACACGAAATCTACTTTGCAGTCATCAATTGTTAATTGATGTCAGAGATGATAAGGATGGCACAGGATAGGAAAGGGTCCAGATATGTTCAGAGGGTCACTGTGTCATATTCCTGTGGAAATCATAGAACAACCTCATTGATTTCACATGCAAGCAAGATTCTATTGAAGATTATCCAAAAACGGCTGGAACAGCACATCAGCAGAGAACTGCCAGAAGTCCAGGCTGGGTTTAGAAGGGGTCGTGGTACTAGGGATATTGTAGCTGATGTTAGATGGATCTTAGCTGAAAGCAGGGAATACCAGAGGAATGTCTATCTGTGTTTCATTGATTATGCAAAGGTGTTTGACTGTGTGGATCATAACAAACTGTGGCTGACTCTGAGAAGAATGGGAATCCCAGAACACTTGATTGTGCTAATGGGAAACCTATACTTGGACCAGGAGGCAGTTGTCAGAACAGAGCAAGGGAACACTGCATGGTTCAAAATTGGGAAGGGCGTACCCCAGGGATACGTCCTATCTCCATACCTTTACAACCTGTATACAGAACAGATTATCCAAGAGGCTGGGCTATATGAGGAGAAATGTGGAGTCAAGATTGGTGGAAGATTTATCAACAATTTGTGTTATACAGATGACACAACCCTGCTTGCTGAAACTGAGGAGGACCTGGAGCACTTGCTGCAGAGGGTCAAGGACTGCAGCCTCCAATATGGATTGAGGCTCAATGTCAAGAAGACAAAGATTCTCACCACTGGGCCAGTTGGCAACATCAGGATGGATGGCGAAGAGATTGAGATTGTTCATAGCTTTAGTTTACTTGGCTCCACAGTCAACACTCTTGGCACCAGTAGCCAAGAAATTAAAAGGCATATTGCCATGGGAAAGTCGGCTGTTAGGGACCTCTCCAAAGTACTGAAGAGCAATGGTGTCTCTCTGGAGACTGAGATGCATCTGATACAGGCCATGGTCTTTGCAATCACTTGTTATGCATCAGAGAGTTGTACAATGACCAAGGAGGATAGAAGGAGAATTGATACCTTTGAGCTGTGGTGCTGGAGAAGAGTATTGAGAATACCATGGACTGCTAGGAAAATAGATTTGTCCTGGAGAGGGTTAAACCGGGTGGCTCCTTGGAGGCAAGGATTCTGAGGCTCTGTCTAACATACTTTGGACATGTTGTAAGGAGAGACCGGTCCTTGGAGAAGGACATCATGCTTGGGAGGGTGGAGGGATGGCGCGGGAGGGGAAGGCCCTCTATGAGGTGGGTTGATTCAGTGACTGGAATAATCGGGATGGGTGTATCGGAGGCAGTGCGATTGGCACATGACAGTTTAGGGCTGTTGTACATAGGGTCGCTATGAGTTACAAGCGACTCGATGGCACATAACCAACAACAACAGCAACCTTGCCTTTGAAACCATTTATCTGAGAGGTGGGATATCTATTCTAAATAAACACGGATTTCTCACATGGACTCGTGAAGCAAAAAAAAACCCGCTCCCTTAATCAGATGGGAGACACCTCTGCTGGGTCTTTTTCTCTCTTTAAATCACTGCTTTGCTGCTCCCCCACTCTTAGTTCGCATGGCTGCACAGCCAGGTCATCAGCCGCAGTTTGAGAGCTGGCCGAGTGGGCCGCCTACCTCTAGGGGGCGCGCCAGAGGCCGTGTCCCAAGGCCGCTCTGGCCCAGCCGCGGCTCCTCTGGCTCTGTGGCCGGCCCCTCCTCTTCTACCCGTCACGGTCACCACTGGGAAAGGTTCTGTGCTGCTGCAGCCGCTGCTGTTGCTGTCCGGTCGCTGCACCTGCAGCTGCTTTTCCGGCGAGTTAAAGGTACCTGGACTGAGGGCCTGCGGGCGGCCCCAGGGCGGGAACCACTGATGAGACGTCTCCCCTGTGGGCAAGCCGGGGACCGAGGCCGTAGGAGCGAAGGCGTCCGGGCTCCGCGAGCATCCAAGCGGGCCGTCGCGGGCCTGGAGTGGCCTCCTTGCAGGACTGTCCTGCTCCTCGGGGCCGGCAAAAGCCCTGCATGAGTTCTTGTTTGAATTTGAGGGTAAAGACTGGTTGTTTGCAGGGGGGTCAGCCTGGGTTTGCTGGGTAGACTCGGGCCAAACGGGGCGCTCTCGCAGTGAAGCAAGCGGGAGGTCTATGGAAGCTCCCCGCGAGATGTTTCCTTTTTAGGCCCTGAGAAATGTCTGCTGTGACAGTTTTAACTCAGAAAGTAAAGGGGCGGATCAAAACTGCTGTGGCTCTAGAGCTCTGTCCCCTTAGTGGTAAGGAGTTGCACTGTCAACACAAAGGGATGCGGTTCGAATCCACCCACTGCACCTTGGGGCGGGGGGGGGTGGAAAGATGGGCGGTTTCCTCTCTTGCCGTTAACAGCCTCTGACCCGCTGGAGGGTCAGCAATGTGTCCGTTCCGACTTGATGGTACCGAACAACAGGTCGGGCTGGGCCTGCCCCACAATTCACCCTAACTAACAGGCAGTGGTGAGCCGCAGACCCATACCTCCAGAAGAAGAGAGGTAGTGTTTAAGCCGGCCCACCGTGTTCAGAATTAGGTACAGAACATGGAGTAAGAATATACCGCTGAATAGTAACACTGCCATTTAAAAAAAAAATATTTGCAAGTTACCAGGGAGCTCCTTAACCTAAAGAACTACAAGATGATGGCATGATATTAAGTTTTTATATAAATAGTAACAACTGTGGCACAATGCATTTGACTGATAGGCTTTTAATAGAAAGGATAGTGGTTGGAGCCCACTAGCCACTCCGCAGGAGAGAAGTCACAGTCCCCTTCCATAAAGATACATCCTGGGAACTCCTAGTGGCAGTTCTCTTCTGCCCTTTAGGGTTTCTATGAGTCATTATTGGCACACAGCCTTCAAGGCTTATATATGTCAGGCATTGTGCAGAGTGCTTTTGATAACGCTGTTTAATCTTGGCAATTCAATGACGTTCCATTTTCATTTTACGGCTGAAGTATAGGAACGACCCTTAATCAAATTAATTTTTAAGCTCCTGTAGCTGGCAAAGAGATGCTGGAGTTTGAGCCTCATTTCCTTCCTCCAGTATTCATAACTGTGTTACCTAGCCAAGCATGATGGTATGCTTATTAATTTTATTAATTGTTTCTCTGACCTGGGTTATCTTTTTAGCCTACATACACATGTCCTTTGCTAACTCTTTTGTAGTTTAAAGAGGTATTTGATGAGGAAGATGCCTGCTCAATTAAGGAATATAGTAATAATAACAACATTAAACTTGGGTTAGACTATTCACATTCCAGTAAAATTTAATTTGAAATGGAGATGGTTTTGATTGTTTATGAACTGCAGTACTTTCCCTCATTTGTGTTTCATACCATTTTTTATTGGCTTCACTTCGCCTATGTAATATCAGGACAGCAATGCTCAAAGAAAGTGAGAGATTATTTGATGATAGTAAGGGAATATTTTACAGAATGTAGTAAAGGCATTGGGGAAAGACAATAAAGTCCTGAGGAAGGAAGGGATTGTAGATGTGTCATTTACACCAGATTAAGTTACTGTGGAAGACATGAAAGGACTTTCACAGTTCCTTGAATATTGGATCTACCTTGCGTGACCAAAAGAACAAACAAATCTGTTGTGGAAAAAGTAAGCTTGAAGTGCTTCTCAGAGGTGAGGTTGGTGAGACTTTGGGTATATATTATGGGCATGTTGGCAGGAAATGCTTGTTTCTAGAAAAGGGTGTCATGCTTGGGAAAAGTAGAGAGGCAGTGAAAGAGAGGAAGACCCTCAGTGAAATGGATCAACAGTGACTGCGGCAATGGGGTTGTGAGGGTGGCATAGATTCAGGCAAGATTCTGTTCTGTTGCCTGTGGGTTCGCTTTGAGTCAGAACCAATTTGATGGCTCCCAGTAACTACAGGATCATTGACAGAGTGGAAAATCCTGCATTAGGCAAATCTGTTGTTAAAGATCAACTTAAAGTATTAAAAATCCAAGGTGTCACTTTCAAAGGACTAAAGTGCACCTGACTTTGTCATTTCAGTTGCCTCCTATACATATGAAAGCTGGACAGTGAATAAGGAGGATGGAAAACTTAATGCCTTTGAATTATGGTGTTGAAGAATATTGGATTTTTGTGGTTTATCAGCTATGCAGAGGCATTTGACTGTGTGGCTCACAACAAATGATGGCTAACATTGACAAGAATGGAAGTCCCTGTCACTTGATTGTGTTCATGTGAACCTGTACCTACACCAAGATGCTGTTGTCTGAACAGAGCAAGGGAACACTGCATGGTTCAAAACCAAGAAGGTAGTGCATCAGGGATGTATCCTTTCTCTCTATACCTTTTCAATCTATATGTTAAGCAGATCATTTGAAAAACTAGACTTTATGAAGAAGAATGTGACATTAGGATCAAAGGAAGACTTATCAACAACCTGCGTTATGCAGATCACACACCTTGCTTGCCAAAAGTGAGGAGGATTTGAAACAGAAGATTAAGGACTACAGTCTTCAGTATGGGTTGCATCTCAACATCAAGAAAACAAAAATTCTTTCCACCAGGCCAATAGGTAGCATCATGATAGATGGGGAAAGACATGAAGTTGTTAATGATTTAATTTTTCTCAGCTCCACAATAAACACCCTTGGCACCAGCAGTCAGGATATTAAAAAACAAGTTGCATTGGGAACATCTACTGTCAAGGACCTCTCCAGAGCAGTAAAGAACAATGATGTCAGTGATGTCAATGATGTTGTACCTGATGCAAGCCATGGTCTTCTCTGTTGTCTGCTATACATCTGAAAGCTGACAATGACTAAGGATGGCAGAAAGAAAATTGATGCCTTTGAGTTGTGGCGCTGGGGAAGAGTATTGAATATCCCATGAACTGCCAGGAGAACAAACAGCTCTATCCTGGAAAACGTGAAATCATGATGCTCCTTGGAACCAAGGATTTTGAAGCTCTATCTCACATACTTTGGGCATATTGTCAGGAGGAACTAGTCCTCAGAGAAGGACTTCATGCTTGGAAGGATGGAGGGCCAGCACAAGAGAGGACAACCCTTGATGAGATGGATTGACACGGTGACTGTGGCAGTGGGGTCAGTTATGTCAGAATCATTAAGGTTGATTCAGGATAGGGCCAACACCCTTTTGGGAAAAAGGTATTACCTAATCAAGGAGATTAGAGAGAGCTCTCAGATCTTGTCTTGTGTGACTCCATGGGTTCCAGATGCTATGTGTGTGAGGAGGCCATCCAGTTTGCAACCCAGACCCCAAAGGAGAATTGAGACTGAAGATAGCCTTTCCCAAAAGATGAGATTAAGGCAGATACTGCCCTACATGTGCTCACCAAGATGTGTCAAGAAATCTGGAGGACAACTACTTGGCCAACTGACTAGAAGATTTCCATAATTATTCCCATTCCAAAAAAAAGTAACCTGACTGAGTGTGGAAATTATCGAACATTATCACTAATATCACACACTAGCAAAATCCTGCTGAAGATTATCCAGAAAAGACTTGAACAGTACATTGACAAAGAATTAGCAGAAATACAGGCTGGGTTTTGAAGAGGTTGTGGCACTAGGGACATTATAGCCAATGTCAGATGGATCTTGACAGAAAGTAGAGAGTACTAGAAGAATGTCTGTGTTTCATTGACTATGCAAAAGTATTTGCCTATGTGGATCACAAATTGTGGCTAACTTTGAGGAAAATGGGAATCTCAGAACACTTGATCGTGCTTATATGAAACCTATACTTGGACCAAGAAGCAGTCCTCAGAACAGAGCAAGGAAACACTCCATGGTTCAAAATCAGGAAAGGAATGCATGAGGGATGCATCCTGTCCCCATACCTTTTCAATCTGTATGCAGGACAGATCATTCGGAAAGTGGGGCATCAAGATTGGAGGAAGACTCATTAACAACCTATGATATGCAGATGACACAATCTTGCTTGCTGAAACTTAAAAAGACCTGAAGCACTTGCTGCAGAATGTCAAGGACTGTAGTCTTCAATATGGATTGAAGCTCAACATTAAGAAGACAGAGATTCTCACCACTGGGCCAATTGGCAGTACTCTATTGGAGAAGAGATTGCAATTATAGCTTGCTTGGATCCACAATCAACACTCTTAACACTAGCAATCAGGAAATCAAAAGATAAATTGCATTGGGAAAATCTGCTGTCATGGACCTCTCCAGAATGTTAAAGAGCAGTGATGTCAGTCTAGATACAAAGGTGTGTCTAATCTAAGCC
This sequence comes from Elephantulus edwardii, assembly GCF_000299155.1. Classification (NCBI taxonomy): domain Eukaryota; kingdom Metazoa; phylum Chordata; class Mammalia; order Macroscelidea; family Macroscelididae; genus Elephantulus; species Elephantulus edwardii. The sequence goes on from NW_006399952.1 coordinate 5,689,817, forward strand.
ATGATCATCTCAGTTACTTGTTATGCTTCAGAGAGTTGGATAATGACAAAGGATGACAGAATAGTTTTGTGGTGCTGGAGAAGAGTCTTGAACATACCATGGACTGACAAGAAAACAAATAAATCTGTCTTGGAGAGGGTGAATCCAAGTCTCTCCTTGGAGGCTAGGATTTTGAAGCTCTGTCTCACTTACTTTGGGCACGTGGCCAGGAGAGATTGGTCCTTGGAGAAGGACATCATGCTTGGAAGGGTGGACGGACAGTGCAAGAGAGGGAGACCTCTGATGAGATGATTGATACAGTGACTGGGGCAATGGGGATTGGTGTGTCAGAGTTAGTGAGACTGGCTCAGGACAAGGAAGGGTTCAGAGCTGCTGTACATAGGGTCCGCTATACATCACTGGTGACTCAATGGCACATTACAACAGTAACATACTGTGACAAGTTTGGAAGCAGGCAGTGGCATCCACTTCCTAACAACTTGCCTCTGGAAACTATGAACTTTGATAAATGTCAGTAGTTTTAGAGAGGCTTCAGGCCTTTTGTTCATAGGGTCGCTATGAGCCGTACTCACCTTGAAGGCAGTCAACAACAAGAACAACAGGGTAGCACAGGGTTCAGAGCTGAACGTCACCATGAATAGTTGTAGCTGACTCAATGGCACATAATAACAGCAACAACATGGATTTCCAGAAGAATGAACAAATCAGTCTGGAAAAAAGTAAGGTCAAAATGCTCCTTGGAAGCAAGAATGGCAAGGTTGTTGTTTTGGACATGTTATCAGGAGGGACTGACCCTGGAAAGGACATCAAGTTTGGTGAAGTTGAGGGCCAGTGGGAAAGAGGAAAACCCTCAAAAGAGGAGAGCTGACACAGTGGCTCCAACAGTCGGCATGAATACAGTGAAGATGGCACAGCGTGGAGCTGTGTTTGGTTCTTTTGTGCACAGAGTGGCACAAGTTGGAACCAAGTCAATGATGGCTATCAACAACAGCAGTTGGTGAAAGAGGTTAGACTAGACAGTGTCCAGAACCTCCTGCCCTCAGGAGGACTTAAGACTTCGTGTTCTGCATTCCTGTACTATGATGTACCTCATTTACTGCGTTTTGCTATGTTAGACTTCACAGATAATCCCCCACCCGAGCTGAAAATTTGTTGTAGGTCTGTCAGTGTTGTGTTCACTTCCTTTTTCAGTTACATTTTGGTAATTCTCATAATATCTTGAGTTTTTTCATAATGGACACTTAGTATTAATAGTGTAAAAGTTGATGGAGACATAACTTTTATGTGCACTGGGAAATAAAATATGTGTGACTCACTTTAAGGTTGTGATACTCCATGAGAGTGATCTAGAATTGAATCCACACTTTCTAAGGTATGCCTATAAATATATATTGTACTGTCTTTGGGTCAGGCATTGTTCTTTCCCCCCACCTCTAAGATAACAAAGTCAACTTGAAATTTTTTTTTCATATGTATTCATACCACACATTTCCTCATTTTGATTGACTTCTAGTCTTAGCTCTACCACACTGCTGTAACTGTCTGTGTTCCCCTACTGTTCACAGAGTTTTCAGAGGTCTGTTATTTAAGAAGTGGATGGCCAATCCTGCTTCCTCGTCTGTCTTAATCTTGGAACTCTACTAAAATCTGCCCACCATGGTTAACCCTGTGGTATTTGACACATCGGTGACAGAGCTTTCAGTAGCACAGCAACCCACACGTTAACTAAGTACAGCAAAGTGACAATTGCTGTACCAATTAGAACAATATTCTCCCCAAGCACAACAAACTGACAGTTTCATTTCTAACTTCAATAACAAATCAGTTTTCATACCAGGCCCGATGGTTCAAGTATCTGTTGTTTGAAGGGTCACTCACTATGGGTCGTACTTGACTCAGCGGCACCTAACAACAACAACCACAAATTTTGGATGCACATACTTAATTTCCATTATGGTTTCTTCTTTGACCCATTTAAAGAGAATGCTGGTAGCGTGGGGACAGCTGAGCCTGACCTACACTGAATTCACAAAGGGGAACAGTCCCGAGGCACAACATGCACAGCATAAAACCAATGTCCATAAAGTCAGATACGTTGTCCTGCTCTTATCACCTGCTTCTACCAATTTTAATATCAACTCTCCTTCCCAAGGCAGAACCACACAAAGAGTTATAGAGCGTATTAGGGAAGTTAACAGGTTACAATTTAGTTGAAACAGGACACAGTTCTTCAAACAGGACATAGGACAGCTTGCTTACAGGCCCTTTGACCTTTAGCTGGTGGTTCAGGCCAGTGTTAAAAAAGCTCTCTTTGTCCTGCCAGTTATGGCATCTCCTCCAACCCTTAATCCCCCAGGAAGCTTGAGGAAAGGCCCCTGCCTCTGGGTAGCAGTGCCACGTCAGTCTCTGCTTCTCCATTGCTACTGCAGCATTTCACACTCAGCCTGTCTCCATCTGACACAGGAATCTCTGGCCCCAAAGGCTGCATGCTGTTTTCTCATAGTGAGATTAGCCCAGCCACTGTTTTAAGCACTAGAAATAGAAGGAAACGCTTGTCCTTCTTTAACTAACATTCCACTAGAGGAGAGTATGAATAGGAACAATAAATAAACACATCTTTAAAAATTAAGTTGAAATATCATTGATTTTGTAATAATAGTTACTAAGAAAAAGAAAGGAAGTGGGAAAGGAGCAATAGCGAAGAAGTAGTTTATAAGAAAATGGCATGGAAAAGACTAACGCAAAAGCTGAAGTAGTACAGAACCGCAAGGAAGAGATAGGAGACAGAGACAGGATGAGAGCAGTAACCAGTGAGGGTGCTGTGGCCCCCGGCTGACAGATTGACCAGTACAAGATGTCTCACCAGAGTGGTGGTGCCTGTTCACAGACAGACCCACCACAGCCTGTTCTCCAGTGTGTTTGGCAGAGAATAAAAGTTGACAAATGGCAGCTAACATAGAAGACAGTAAGCAAAGGCAGAACTCTCTGCTCACATGCAGGTTTCTTGCAGAAAGCAGTGAGTGTTAAATCACCAAATGCTGGGAAGACGAAGAATGTTAATAACCTCAAAGATCCCAGTGCTGCAATTAAAAATAATAATACTCACAAAACACCAAAGCCAAAAGACTTGTCCATGCACACGAACATGACAAAGGGAGTGAAAGCACATGTAGGTGTGGACAAGTAGTGGTGGAGCTGATATGATGCCATATGTATGAAATACCTAGGCAAGCATGTAGAGACCTAGGATGACTTATTAGAGGTTGCAGGAGCAGGAAGCCTGGTGGCACAGTGGTGATGCACTCAGCTGCTAATGGTTTGAACCTATCAGCCTGCTCCACAAGAGAAAGTTACGGCAGTCAGCTTCTGCAAAGTCTTGCAGCCTTAGAAACCCGCGGGGCAGTCCTCTTTCTTGTAGGGTTGTTACAGGTCATTACTGACTTAAATGTAAGCTTTGATTATCAGGGCAGGGGAGGGGACAAAGGAACAAGACTTACTCTTTAGGAGTCACTGAGCTCTGTTTAAGGGAATAAAAAAAAATTATTAACAATAGTAAAGAATGAACAACAAAACAAATATTACCGAGTTTTACATGTAAAAAATGTGCTTCCAAACTGTTTGAGGGAAAGTATGGTCTTATTTTTTTGGACCATGTAAAGAATATCCCCTGGACTGCTTAAGAACAAGCAGAGAAGGTGGAGCGGAGAGCTCTTTGGAGGCAAAGATGATAAAGTCTCTTCTCAAATCCTTAGGCCATGTTCCTAGGAGAGGCTGTTCCTTGGAAGGGTGGAAGGTCTGTGATTGAGAAGACCCTCAACCAGATGGATTGATACCATGACTGCAGCAGTGGGGCTCAAGTGTGTCAGAGATTGTAAGCATGGCACAGGAGAGGACAGGGTTCAGAGCTTTTGTTTGTGGGGTCGCTATGAGTTGTATGCTGTCAACTCGACAGCACCTAATGTTACAACAACATTTGGAGAATCAGTAGCCCTAGTAGGCAGGGAGTTCAAATCTACCAGTTGTATAGAGGGAGAAAGGTGGGCAGTCTCCTTTCATGACTTTTACAGCCTCTGGAAACCTGCTGGAGACTCAGCTGTGAGTAGTCCAGTTCAAGGGGATCTAACAACATTTAGAGAATAGGAGCATTTTATAAAACATCATTTCTGTGTTTTGAAATAGTAATAGTAACTGAATAAATGAAAATATGAGTATGCTATAACATTCTAAGTAGCTCTTTCTATTTAAATCAAGATTGATAGGATGGGTTTGGAGCCCTGGTCGTGAGTTTTAAGTACTCAACTACTGAAAGGTTAATGTTTCGATCCCACCTAGCAGTTCTGCAGAAGGAAGAGCTGGCAGTCTGCTGCAATAGACTTTACAGCCTAGAAAACAGGATGGCATCAGTCCTTTTACTCTGCAACAGGGGTTTACTATGAGTCGAAAAATAGGCTTAACATCAGCTAGCAACATTATCAAAGATGAATGTTTAATGAGATTAAGATCAACTCAGCTCAGTGCTGTCAATTCAGAACCAGCATGGAAAGAGATTGCCTGTCCTTCTTTGGGGCAAATGGTGGATTTGAACTATCTTGCTTTGGGTTGGCAAGGCAACATCCTATCCACTAGGCCATTAGAGCTTCTAGGCTTATTTATACAGTTTGCTTAGTAAGCTTAAAGAAAAATTATAACGTTTATATGTATTTTAACTGTTCATTTTCACAAATTCCATCTTTGAGAACTGTGAAAAGAGTGAATTTACTTCTTTATAAGTGTCAAAAAAGCCCTCACCACTATCAAATCAGTTCCACTCACAATGCCCGTCCATCAGGTTTTTGAGACTGTAAATCACAATGAGAGTAGGTCACTTCTCTTTCTAAAGAGCTGCTGGTGGATTTGAATTCCTAGAGATATATAGCCTCTGGATTAGCCACACAACCCACTGTGAGTGAGGAGAGCATCCCTTTATTTAATCCTGTATTTATTGCTGAAGTTGCATTTTGAAGCCCAGGCAGGCCACAAGGTGGCACCATTAGGCCATACAACGTGGTGCTGCAGCCAACATTTTTTTAAAAACAAGTGACTTACTACAAAGGTATTATATGCACATTAATACCATTTTATATAGATTCAATAGTGTTTAATTAGTAGCCTTCTTATATTACTATAAAATAATGAACTTCCTTTGGGAAGAAGGCTCTTGATAAGAATTTTAAACATGGTAAAAGTATACAGCAAAGATTTTTGAAAAATTTTTAATAACTGAAAGTTAATTAGAATTTTTTTAAAAATCCAGGATAACAAAAATCTTAATCTTCACTTACTTTAAAAGTTGGATTATAATTAAAATTTTAAAGTGCAAATCAAATTGGAAGTTTATTGTTTATATAACAGGTTTATTACATGAATGTTACAGAAAATGTCAGAAATTGTCAGTTTCATGATTTTTAAAAATATCCTGGTAAATAAAAAAAATAACTTAAGAAAGCATTTTCTAGCCATCCCAACCGGTGAAAAATACTTGAGAATAGGAAATCCAGGAATTTAGTAATTTCCTGTAAAGTAGAAAATGTTTTTAGCAATTTCATTGCCACTTTCCCAATTTTTAAAAAAAAATACTTTTATGATACTGCTTTTGTTATGTGCTGTTGAGTCACATGTGACTCACAGCGACTGTATATACAGCAGCTCATCAGAGGTCTTCCTCTCCTGCACTGTCCCTCCATCTTTCCAAGCATGATGTCCTTTTCCAAGGACTGGTCACTCATGGCCACATGCCCACAGTATGTGAGATGGAGCCCCCAAATCCTAGCCTCTAGGTAGAAACTTGGTTTCACTCTCTCCAAGACAGACTTAATGGTTTTTTTGACAGCCCATGGTATGTTCAAGACTCTTCTCCTGCACAACTATGATTGCAAATAGTTAATTCAGTATCATTGAAGTATGCATGCAGAATTTGGTGAAATGTGTTTTTTGATGTGTATATATCACTATAATTTTCAAAAGTAAAAAAAAGGATTTGTATGATTATAGGAAACACATTACACATGAATTAAACACAATGTTTGCATAAAACACAATGTCAAAAAATTGCACAAATTAGTATGTAAAACACTCTATCAAGATATATACTATGTTTAATAATGTTTTTGATATGTTGGGTTGAATAAAGTATTAAAGTTAATGAAAAAAATCACAATAAAAATATGGCTTTGTAAACTGTACAAATTCAAGCAATTAAAAAAAAAATCCTATTCCAAAAAAAAAAAAAGGATTTGTGTGCAGACTTACATTTCCAGAACACCTTTTCCAGTATTTACTGTTTTCCTGCAATTTAAGATCATTTTGAGATGATTGCTGAATTAATGATATATATTAAAAATATTAAAACAACTCATTACTTTAGTTTTTTTCACCTACAAAATGAGGTTGTTGTTGTTGTTGAGTAACAGTGAGTCAGAACCGATTCATAGGTGACCTTTGAGCGGATTTGCAGAGGCAGTAAATCATCACAAGGGAGGAGATTGCCCATCTTTCTCCTGTGGAGCAGCTGGTGGATTCAAACCAGTACCTTTGAATTTGTGGCACAATTCTTTACCACTAAGCCATGAGAGCTCCCTTCATGTTAAAGCTCTAATTTTGTATTATGTTCCCTTGAGTTGGCTCCAATTCATAGTGGCCATATGTCCAACAAAACCAAACCCTGCCCAATCCTGTGCCATCCTCAGTCTCTGCTCTGTTTAAACCCATTACTTCAGTCATTATGTCACTCTATCCCCTTGAAGGTCATTTTGTTCATTGACATTTTTCCAAACGTGATGTCCTTTTCTAGGGACTGGCTTATCCTGATAACATACCCAAAGTATGTAGACATATGTGTCACCAATTTTGTCACCAGGGTGCAATTCTAGTTGTATTTCTTCCAAGACAGATTTTTTTTTAAATTGTATTTTATTATTTTTATGTGTACCATCAAATCAGATCTGACTGGTATAGGAGGAGATTGCCCCCTCCTTCTCCAGCAGAGCATCTGGTAGATTTGAACCGCAGATGCTGCCCTGGACGTGCTCACCAAGTTGTGCCAAGAAATCTGGAGAACGACCACTTGGCCAACTGACTGGAAGAGATTGATATTTGTTCCTATCCCGAAGAAAGGTGACCCAACAGAATGTGGAAACTACAGAACA
>NW_006399953.1:0-1126 GCF_000299155.1 Elephantulus edwardii
GGGGGGGGAGAAGGGGAAAAGGGGGGGATTGTATACCAATGAAGACGTTTATCTTTTGCTTTTTAAAGAGAAGAGCAAACTGGGGAGAGGGGGGTAAAGAAAAAAGTGTGACAATGAATGAATGAAAATACAAAATCTCTGCAAATGCTCATTAAATTAATAAAATAATTTTTAAAAAAAAGCTCCTGTAGGTTTGGACAGCCAACACCTCATCCGCCCCAGAGCACAGGCCCCCCTTCACAGTCACTGCCACCAGTTCACACCCGCCACCCCCGACTCACCATGGATGATGACATCCGCTGCATTTACGGTGAACATTGGCTCCAGCATGTGCAAGGCCTGCTTTGAGGGTGATGACGTCCCCCACGCTGTCTTTCCCTCCATAATGGGGAGCCCTGGGCACCAGGGCGTGATGGTGGGCATGGGCCAGAAGGACTCCCACGTGGGGGATGAAGCCCAGAGCAAGAGAGGCATCTTGACCCTCAAGTACTCCATTGAGCATGGCATTGTCACCAACTGGGAGAAGATCTGGCACCACACCTTCTACAACAAGCTTCATGTGGCCCCAAAGAGTACCCTGTGCTGCTGATGGAGACCCCCTGAGCCCCAAGGCTAACTTGGAGAAGATGATCCAAATCATGTTCGAGACCTTCAACACCCGTGCCATGTATGTCGCCATCCAGGCTGTGCTGTCCCTGTGTGCCTCTGGCCGAACCACCGGCATCGTGATGGATTCCAGCGATGGGGTCACCCACACTGTGCCCATCTACGAGGAGTATGCCCTCCCCTATACCATCCTGCATCTGGACCTAGCTGGCCAGGACCTGATGGATTACCTCATGAAGATCCTCACCAAGCAGGCTGCAACTAAATCACCATGGCTCAGAGGGAAATTGGGCCGTAACATCAAGGAGAAACTGTTCAGTTGCCCTAGACTTCGAACAGGAAATGGCCATGGCGGCTTCTTCATCCTCCTTGCAGAAGAGCTACGAGCTGCCCGATGGGCAGGTCATCACCATGGGCAATGAAGTTTCTGCTGACCTGAGGCACTGTTTCAGCCCTCCTTCCTGGGCATGAAGTCTTGTGGCATCCATGAAACTACCTTCAATTCCATCATGAAGTGTGA
>NW_006399953.1:2930-5294 GCF_000299155.1 Elephantulus edwardii
TATTTGTCCTTTTGTGACTGAGATATTTCACTCAGCATAATGTCCTCCAGGGTCACCCATTTTGAATAATATTGCATGAAATCCTTGTTTTTACAATGCAGCATAATATGCCATTTTGTGAATATGCCACAGCTTCTCTATCCATTCATTTGTTGATGGGCACTTAGGTTGTTTCAAACTCTTTACTATTGTGAACAAAGCTGCAATAAACATGGGTGTGCACATATCTGCCTGTGTGGTAGTTATGGTTTCTTTAGGGTATATTCCCAGTAGAGAAATTGCCGGGTCAAGTGGTATTTCTATTTGCAACTTTTTGAGAAAGTGCAATACTGCCTTCCATAGTGGTTTCACCATTTTACACTCCCACCAACAGGGTTCCAGTTTCTCCACAACCTTGCCAGCATTTGTTGCTTGCTACTTTGTTAAATATTGCTTTTCTTACTGGGGTGAGATGATATCTCATAATTGTATGTTATTCCTTTTGATGCTTTCCCACATGATACTAATGTTTTCTTCATTTTCTTTATATCTCATCTCTGATTTTTCTTTTAGTATGTTTCCTTCAAGGTTCTTGTCTTTCAGCTCACTGACTCTCTGCTCTATCTCTTCTGTTCTACCTTTTTTTGTCCTTCCAGCATGTTGGACACTTTTGCCATTCTAGGCTTAATGTTCTGAATTGCATTTTCATGCCTTTCTGTTATTTCTGGTACTGTGTTGGCCGTACCCTCTATCTTGTGGTGATTATTTACGTTCTTGTATCTCTTTATTTATATATTCAATTCTTTCTTTCATTTTTTGCATTTTCCTCTATATTGCACAAGTTCCTCCTCATCAATATATTTCTTTTGGTTCCGTGTCTCTGGAGCATTTGCTTTCTTATCAGTTTCCATTGTTTCTTCCATCATTTGCACCTTCTTCCATAGCTGTTCAAATAAACCTTCATCAATATATTTGTTCTGGTTCTCTACCTCTAGGTTATTCCCTTTATTGGTGGCTTCCATTGTTTCTTCCATCATTTGTACTTTTCTTCATAGCAGTTCACAGGTCTCCATATCAACATATATCATCTGCCTTCTTGACTCTGGGGTATTCATGAGGTCTCTGATATTCTCTGCTTTTTTTCTTTTTTGTAGAAGATTTAATTTGGTTTTTTACAGTGTTTGAAGCTCCCTGGTGCTTTCTTGACGTTATGTGAAGTTTTTCTTGATAAGCATTAGATTGTTTCTATAGTGTCTGCAAGAGTTGGTGGTGATTTTTGCCTTTATAATGTTACTAATTAGTTGCCAACTTAAAATGTGGTGAGTTACTCACTCCACTATTAAGTCCTTTTGGAAAATATTTGTCTTTCCTAAAAACCTTTAGGTTTACTCCATTCTTCACTGCAGCCCTATAGGAATCTTGATTTGAAGTAGTCTCCTGACACCAAATCTATAAGCCTTCTTCATATATGAAGTAGCTGAGTGCTATGAAACCAGGTGCTCAACTCAAGCAGTTTCTCATGCACATTTTCTCCTGGAGCTTAATGTCTTCCTTTGTCTCTGTAGTGGCATGAGACTAGAAATCAGGGCTGTCAGCTCATGCAGCTTGTGTGCAGGAGGGGTCTCAAGTTAACCCTCCTTTTATCTTGCAAAGAACTACAAAAGTCCCTTCCTTCTGCCCAAAGTTCTGCACACTAAAGTCTCTTGTCCTTTTTGGCCCCTGGGATGGCCCCATAGCTATGAAGGCAAGGACCTCCACATGGAGGTACCTGCATCCCCAGGGATACCTCAGTCCTGTCTCCCCACACAGAATAGAGAGTGCTCACTCTTGACCTTTTCTCCTGTGTTTGGTGTTTTCCTTTGGCCAACATGCCCAAATTATATGAGACAAAGTCTTAACATTCTTGCTTCTAAGGAGCACTGTGGTTGTACTTGATTAAGACAGATTTGTTTGCTTGTTTGTTTGTTTTTATAATCTGTATTATATTCAATACTCTTGCCAACACTGCAATCTAAAGGTTTCAATTCTTTCGTCCTCCACCTTCATTGTTCAACTTTCAGATGGCATAGGAAGCAACAGAAAACATAGGTCAGGTGCATTTTGTTTTAACACTAATATCTTTATTCTTTAGCATTTTGAAGAGGTCCTTGACAGCAGATTTGCACATTGCAATACATCTTTTTATTTCTACAGTTAAGATAGTAGTTTAATAAGTAACCTGGAATGGGATAAGGGTCGTCATCAGAAGAGCCCTTGGCAAGAGAGCTGGGGACAGTCCTAGTCTCCCTGACTTTGACATCTAAGTGGCCCTATAGGCCGTGAGACAATGATGTTTTATTGTTGACTCTCAAAGACCAATGTACCCTTTTTCTTTCTTTCTTCCTT
>NW_006399953.1:6364-11502 GCF_000299155.1 Elephantulus edwardii
TTACCTTTATCTTGTTGTGGTGCTCAAGTATTTTATAAATTCTAGATATAAGTCCCTTATCTGACCTGTCATTACCAAATACTTTTTTCCCAGTTGGTGGCTTCCCTTTTTACCCTGTTGGAGAAGGTTTTGGATGTGCATTGTACCCTTCTTCTAAGAAGCAACTTTAGAATTCCAGACCCCAGCAGAACCTGTTGTCAGCAGATTCAGATAGTATCTTGCAAACTGGAATGACTACTGTCTGTGATGCTGCCATCCTGGAATAGTGAAATACATTTTTAGGGTCCTTTCTGGCTATAGGTTTGGCAGTTTCAAATGTGGGGCAGCAAGTGGGGCCTGAGAAATGAGCAGATCCTAAATTGAGCTGATGCTGCAGCTTTGCTTTGCACAACTGCCCCTACTGCTGCCTCAAATACCCTGTACATCCATAAATTATTACTTCATTAGGCGCACCACAGCACCACTAAAATTATATCTGCAAAACACTCCATTAGAGGGTTCAGAGTGAGTCACGGAGATTAAAGAAAGCCTTAAAGGAAGCCGTTTCTAAAATCCTGGCTTTTCTTGGGAAACTCCCTGGGGCGGCTCAGGAGGGAATTAAATTGCCCTGTTAGTTGGCTGGATTCTTTGTAAACTTCTGAGCCCAGAGACACAACCTCTTCTCATCTCTTTTTGGATCTTCCCGCTGGGTAGGCTGGGTGGATCTCTTTCTTGTCAAGTTTGGTGAAGGTTTAGAGGTGTCTGGGTGGTAAGTCAGCCAAGATGCTGGGATAGGGCGAGGCAATCTGATGCTACACTCTAATTTCAATCATGGGCGTGTGATCTTCAAAGTGTGGGCAAGGGAGGGATGGGGACAAATGAGGAGAGTAGCAGGATGCCTAAGCTCAAGGGCCTCCAGGCTGGAGGCGGGCTGAGGTAGGACTGGCAGAAATTGGATTAACTCTCAAGGAGTGAGGCAAGCAGAACTTTGAGCTTGCTGGGACCTCACCCACTTATGGTTTTATTAATCTCTGTAAGCAACGTAATAATATGTTTGAAATGGGACTGAATGGATGCATGGTTGAGTGAGTGAATGAATGAATGAATGTATGAGAGAGAGGAAGCAGATGATTTGATTATGTTTGAGATCAAAATGCAAACTCATTTCTGTCCAGTCAGAACTGACTCATAGCTGACCTTCCATTGGGCTTCTGAAGCTGTAAGTCCTGGAGAGGGTAAAACCAGGCTGCTCCTTGAAGGCAAGGATTCTTCTGAAGCTTTGTATGACATACTTTGGACATGTTGCAAGGAAGGGCCAGTCCTTGAAGAGGGGCGTCACGCTTGGGAAGGTGGAGAGACAGCACAGGAGAGGAAAAACCTTGATGTGGTGCATTGATTCAGTGACTGGTGTATTGCAGAGACAGTGAGACTGGCACAGGATAGAACAGGGTTTAGGGCTCTCATTATGTGCTGTTGAGTTGCCTTGACAACACATAACAACAACAATAACATTAACAAAAAACATAATAAAATCTTTTTTTAAAATGAGAACTAGCGAGCTTCAAGTTACATATACATATAGTCAAGGGCCCATATTAGCTCTACAGGAAGTAGTTGTCTGAGAGCTGGCACAGCTGGGTACAGTCCGGGCATTTCCGAGTCAGAGTGTCCATTCTGATTGAATGAACTTAGTGAGCCTTCCTTCCTTCCTTCCTTCCTTCCTCTTTTCTGCTGTTATTTAAAACACTCATATTTTTATCTCTCCAATTTTTTAATTGTCTGAGTGTTAAAGCAAGATGAGGTCACCCCATGGGAACCCAGACAAGGTTTCCCTGAGCCAGGAAATAGCACAGCACATCCCATTTCTGAATTCTGATGTGGAAACCTGTGATACCAGCTGAATAAAGCCTTAATGTGATAGATTATCCAGTTATCATTATTGTTATTAAGTGCCACAGAGTTGAGGATGATTCATAGTGACCCTATGAACAACAGATCTAAATCCTCTCCTATCCTGCACCATCCTCATCATTCCTGACACACTTTAGCCTGTTGCTACAGTAACTATGTCAATCCATTTTATTGAGACTCTTCCTTTTTAATTTACCTTCCACCTTTCCAAGCATGATGTCTCTTTCCTAGCAACATGCCCAAAGTATGTGAGACAAAACTTTAAAGTAAATGCAAATCACCTGGAGATTTCATCAAATTGTAGGCACTGATTCAGTAAAGCTGACCTGAATCTTGACACTGCATTTCTAAGGAGTTTCTAGAAGTTGCTGATTGGGTGATCCATTCTTTAAGTAACAAGAAATACACCAAACTAAATAAGGCCTTATGCTGGGGCAAGTAGAGGATGAGAAAAAGAGAGGAAGAACTTTAATAAGATGGGTTGCCACAGTGAGTTGAACAGTGGGCTAGAGCGTAGCTGTGACTGTGAGGATGGTGAAGGATGAGGAAGGCTCCATTCTGTTGTTCATAAGGTCACTATGAGTTTTAGTGAAATCAATGACACCTAAAAACAACAAACAAGGATGGGAGAGGAATGCTGATGGAGTAGTGGTTAAAGCACTCAGCTGCCAAGAGGTCCAGTGGTTGTAACCACTCTACAGTAGAAAGTAAGGCAATCTGTTTACTGTAAAGATTGATATTCTTGGAAACCCTTTGTGTACACTCTGTCCAATGGGGTCATTGTGAGTTGGAATCTATTAAAAAATAGTGGGTTGGTTTGCATTGGGTTGGGTTAAAGAATGGGGGTGCAAATCAGTACTTCTATTGGTAGACTGCATAAAAGGATATTTTAGTACAGCTATATCCAAGTGTTTAAAAGGTGGTTGGGCTGACTAAGTCTCCACTTTGGACACTCATGTGTAAAGCAGTTGGATTCTGAAAGATGGTTTCCCTTGTCTTAGGGAGGCTTGGGTGTGGACTGTTTGGTTGTTTGGTTGTTGTTGGGGGGGGGTGGTTCCATTCACAATCAGGTGTGAGCTGATAGGATTTGCCAAATTTAGCTAACAATGAGCTCGGTTTAGAGTCAACAAGACCTAGTGGTCATACCTTGTATTTAAAAGGCTGTTGGGCCCTTGGGACCTGGTGTTAATTGTGTTTGGGATGAACTCTCTTCTAAGTGGTACAGCACTGATCTGTCAATTTGTTGTACTGAAGTAACCTGAGGTTGCTGTGATGCTGAACACTATACCACTGGTGTTTCAGACATCAAAATGGTTACCCATCATACAGAGTATTGGGTGGAGCTCCCAGATTGATTCAAGTCTGGAAGCAGGAATGGCATCCACTTCCTAAACCAATGCCTCTGGAAACTCTATAAACACAGAGAAACAATGATAGTTATAGAACCATGGTCTGGGTCTTTGGTTCTTAGGGTTGCTATGAGTCTTGCTCAACTTGATGACACTAAACAACAACAGCAACAAACATATCCAATCATATACTCACTGGGTTGTGCCAGGAGAGCTGAAACACAGTTGACTTGCTGGCTGACTGGAGGAAGTTCATATTCATTTCCCTTCCAAAGGGAAATGGCCCAACAGAGTGTGGAAATTGTCAAGCAATGTCACTGTTGTCACATAAAGACAAAGTCCTGATGAAGATTATCCAAAATCAGTGCAACAGTAAGTACATAGACAGAGAACTACCAGAAATACCACCTGAGTTTGGAAGAGGCCATCATGGCATTAGAGACATTATTAATGCCTATGTCAGATGCACCTTGGCTGAAAGCAAAGAGTACCAGAGAAATGTATACCTATGTTTTTCGTTGACTAGCAAAGGCATTTGACTGTGTGGATCATAATACATTGTGGCTAATCTTGAGAAGAATGGGAATCCCAGAAAACCTGACTGTGCTCATGCAAAGCCTATACTTAGACCAGAAACCGTCCTCTTAACAGAGCAAGAAAACACTACATGGTTCAAAAATCAGGAAAAGAATGCATCAAGGATGTGTCTTGTGTCCACAGCTTTTCAATCTGTATTCAAACCAAATTATCCAGGAAGCTGAGCTTTATGAAGAGGAATGTGGCATCAGAATTGGAGGAAGACTCATCAACAACCTGCATTATGCAGATGACACAACCTTGTTTGCGGAAACTAAGGGGGACCTGAGCCACTTGCTGCAGAAGATCAAGGACTGTAGTCTTCAATATGGATTGAAGCTCACCATCAAGAAGACAAAGATTCTCAGCACTGGACCAAAAGGTAGTACTACAACAGATGTAGTAGTGATTGAGATTGATAACAGTTAAAGCTTGCTTGGCTCCACAGTCAATACCATTGGCACCAGCAGTCAGGAAATAAAAAGATAAATTGTATTGGGGAAGTCGACTGTCAGGGACCTCTCCAAACTGCTAAAGAGTAATGATGTCAGTATAAGGACTAAAATGTGCCTGTTTCAGCCCATGTTCTTCACAATTGCTTGCTATGCTTAAGACATCTGGACAATGACTAAGGATGACAGAAGAATTGAACATACCATATATTGCCAAGAGAACAAACAGGTCTGTCTTGGAGAGGGTAAAACTAACTTTCTCCTTGGAGGCTAGGATTTTGAAGCTCTATTTCACATATTTTGGCTACATGGCCAAGAGAGACCAGTTGTTGAAGAAGGACATCATACTTGGAAGGCTGGAGGGACAGTGCAGGAGAGGAAGACCCTAGATGAGATGGGTTGACACAGTAAATATGATAACAGGGGTAGGTGTATCAGTGCCATGAGACTAGCTTAGGATAGGGCAAGATTCAGAGCTAATGTACATAGGGTTGCTAGGAGTTGCAGGCCATTCAATGGCACATAACAACACTTCCAAGTACAAATCTCTGGGATATCATGAGGCATGTGTTATCTGACTAGTAAATTCTTAGAGAGTAATTAGTCTCATTTGAAACTGTCAACAGCTTCCTCTTACTTTAATCCATGATCAACAATGTTGATACCAGCAGTCAGGAAATCAGGAGACATATTGCACTGGGAAAGTCTGCAGTTAGGGACCTTTCCAAATTATTGAGGAGTTATGGTATCAGTTTGAGGACTAAGATGTGTCTTATTCAGACCATGGCCTTTCTGATCACTTGTTACACATCTGAGAGCTGCACAGTGAATAAGGATGACAGAAGAAGAATTGATGCCTTCAAGCTCTGGT
>NW_006399953.1:11652-33472 GCF_000299155.1 Elephantulus edwardii
ACTCTCAGTCAGGTGGACAGACACAGTGACTGCCACAATGGCCTCTAGAGTGTCAGGAAATGTGAAGATAGCACTGGATAGGACAGGGCTCAGGTCTGTTGTTCATAGGGTCACGATGGGTCATACTTAACTCCACAGCACATAACAACAACTAGTCTAGAGAGCAAGCATCACCTTGTGCCAGATTCCATTCATTTTCTTTCAGTAGAAATCTGAATGAACCAGGTAGGATGAGAAAAGAAAATGAGATAAGAAATGGAAATAAATCTGTAAATACATAAGCCAAGTCCACAGATGCCTGGTGTGTCTACTCTGATATCTGGTATGTCAGGAACTGACTAACTGGTCATCTAACTGTTTTCTTTGTTCTCCTAAGCACAGAGCAAGATTCCATTTCCAAACATCTCCTGAAGTTCTGAGCACTAAAATGTGACAGCATTCCTATGCAGCCCTTTCAGGAACAGATGCTAAAAAACTCTTATGTATGTTTCTTGTTTTCCAGTCATCTGTTGTCAAAGAAACCAAGATAGAATTAATCCCAAGGCCATAGAAACAAGTTGAGTGACGGAGAAGAATGGTGGGCCCTGTATTATGTGGAAGGTTTCCCAGTGAACACATAATTAAATGCACAAAATTTAAACTTGGGTTCTTCAAAGCCCTTGAAACGTGGGCATTTACCTCAATGTTAGTCAGATCACTCATCAAACCATTCTAAGTCTTTCAACAGAAAGATAAATAATACAGATAATTGGTTACACAGAGGATGGGTGAAGTTAGGAATCTGACTAGAAATGATGAGGCCATCTTCTGATTAGCAGTAGTAGGATCATACTTAGTCTTCATGGCTGGTTGGATGAAAGGTGGTATTATCAGAACTCCAACACAGAAGCGACTGGAGCTAGAAACAGAGCTGAGGCCACAAAGAGAGAAACATTCTTGCAGAAGCTGGGCCCACTCTAGTGAGGCATGCCTACCAGAAATGGTGCTCAAGGAAAAGGGAGAAGCTTCTTGGCTGCTATTCTCTTCCACAAAAGTTTCCTATTTGCCTCATCACCAAAAGTCAGTTGACAAAATAGAGCCAGGGGAGAGTAAACATTAGCTCTAATAGAAATTAATAGACAATTTCATCACATCTAGGGTTACCATACTTAATAATACTACATGCTTTTCTTTCTTTTTTTTTTAACATGCTTTTCAATAGCCACTATAGAAAGCCCATAGGCTCAGTGGTGTCACAAATATTTTTGGACCTTAGTTTTAACAGTTCAATATACCTTTACTTGACCTTGTCCAGTTACTCTGAGGTTCCAGGACAGGAAAGCCTGGGAATGACGCCATACACTGAAGAATCCAGAGTATAGACAAGAATGACAATTAGCCACAAGGAGGTATAAAGGAAGCATTAGCACAAACTTCATCACTTCTCAAATCTGTCAGGCTCATCAAGTTGTTTAAGCATTAGTATGTCCCCCAGTAATATGGGCATGAACAAATATTTCTATTGGCAATAAGCTGCACTGCAATTCCAGAGACAAGCAGTTTGAATCTACCAGATGCTCTACTGGAAAAGGAGGGGCAATCTCCTCCTGCACCTGTCAGATCCAATATGACAGTACACACACACACACACACACACAAAATAAATAAATAAAATAAAATGTAAAAAAAAGACCCCCCAAAAAACTGTGTATCTCTTTAAAAAAATACTTCTATTGATTGTGAAAATAAAGTGTGATGGTTATGAAAAGAGTTTGACGCATCTGATGCACATCTATATGATGTTGTTGTGTTGTTATGTACCGTCGAGTCGCTTGCGACTCATAGCAACCCTCTGTACAACAGCCCTAAACTCTGCTCTGTCCTGTGCCAATCGCACTGTCTCTGACACTCCCATCCCGATTATCCCAGTCACTGAATCAATCCACCTCATAGAGGGCCTTCCCCTCCTGCGCCGTCAGTTTTCTTTTTATCCACTTACACATGCATACCACAAGAGCGTTTATTATGTGCTTAATTGTAAACTGGGTGAATGCTCTAAAAAAATTGAACTAAAAAACCTCTTATCATCCTTGATTTTACTGTATTGTTTGTTCTGTCAGTTTCAACTTGAAGAAATCCTCTATACAACAAAAGGAAACACTGTCTGATCCTGTTGATCCTCTACTTTACCCAACATCACAGGAATTAGTCCTATTGATATCATATCTATGTCTAAAGGATGTGAGGCCAAGTCTTTGGCATCGCTGTCTCTAAGGTGCATCTCCTCTGTACTTCTTCCAAGACAAATTTGTTTGTTCTTCTGGAATTCCATGGTATATCTCTTTGCCAGGACCGTATTTCAGATATATCAATTCTTACTGGGTCTTCTTTATTCATAACCCAGCTTTTGCATACATATAAGGTGATTGAGAATGTTATGGCTTGGGACAAGTACACATTAGTTCTCAAAGTGATCCATGCTTTTTAGTAATTTAAAGAGGTCCTTGTAAGAGTCCAGAATAAGAGCTGCATAGAAAATGGACTCGGGACGGGGAGGATTGCATAACAAAGAGATAATTTTTTGTTTCTTTATTTTCAAAGAAAAAAGCAAACTAGGGAGTAAGTGTGGGCCAGGAGGAAAATGTGCAATAATGAATGATTGGAAATCCAAGTTCTCTATAAATGTTCATTAAAATGCCAATTAAAAAAGAAACTAAAAAAAAAAGGAGGTCCTTGGAAACAGATTTTCCCATAATGGCTTTAGTTTCCTTGGCTCTATAATTAATACCCTTGGCACCAGCATCCAGGAAATTAAAATGTATTACATTGGGAAAGTCTGCTGTCAGGGGCTTCTCCGAAGTACTGAAGAACAACTATGTCAGTCTGGAGACTAAGGTGCATCTGATACAGGTCATGGTCTTTGCAATCAGTTGCTATGCATCAGAGAGCTGGACAATGACTAGGAAGGCTAGAAGAAGAATTGATGCCTTTGAGCTGTGGTGTTGGAGAAGAGTATTGAATATACCATGAATTGCTAAGAGAACAAACAGATTCGTCCTGGAGAGGGTCAAACTAGACTGTTCCTTGGAGGCAAGGATTCTTCTGAAACTTTGCTTGACATACTTTGTACATATTGCTAAGAGGGACCAGTCTTTGGAGAGGGACATCATGCTTGGGAGGGTAGAGAAAGACACAGGAGAGAAAGACACTCAAGATGGATTGATTCAATGACTGGGGTAATAAGGATAGGTCTGTTGGAGACAGTGAGACCAGGACAGGATAGAGCAGAGTTAAAGGCTGTTGTATATAGGGTCACTATGAGTCATAGGTGACTCAACAGCACATAACAACAACAACAACAGTACTAAGTAGGAGAAAATGGGGGATGTGGCACAAGACTGTGTCTTTCTGAAAGTTCCAGAAGGAATAATATTAGCACAGTCCCTCACTTCCCAAGACTAGAAAGCAGATAAAGAGCTCACACCCCAGCCCCATGGTGACTCTAGAGCCACACTAGCAGCAAGAGGTTAGTTTATTTGTTACTGATTCACAGTTATGGTACTAAAAATGGGGTTTAATAGGGAAGGAAGTCAGAGAGTAGGAGAAGCAAAGAATACCAAAGCAAATCCAAATTTTAGCCCAACAGTCCCAAGGCACAATTTCTCAATTAGTCCAGGCTCTGGTTTCAGTTCAGCAGTCAATTCCAAATAATTCAGCAAGATTTGCCTCAGAGAAGTCATAAGTTGTAAGTCTGCTTCTCCTTTAAACATCAGCAAGAACAGACCTTTAACTGTGGCCAGAACAAGTGCAAGAAGCCTTAGATTACACTTTGCCATGGTTTCTCCATAGAAAGTAATGCTACCAAGCCAAAGGTGGATGACTTCTAACCCGCAGCCCTCAGGCCTGTTTTTCATTGTTTTTGTTCCAACATCCTTCTAGGTGGTATAGCCCTGTTGTGTCCACTTGCCGTACAGAGGTAACTTCTGGTTGCTGTGAAGCTGAACACTGTGACTCTGATGTGTCAAATGTGTTAATGGTTACCCATGGCAGACAGTGTTTGGTGGAGCTCCCCAATTAAAACAAGCTTGGAAGCAGGAGTGGCATCCACTTCCATAAGAGCTTGCCTCCGGAAACCCTATAAGCCTGGAGAAAGGAAGAAAGTCACACAAGTGTTGAGGACTTTCATTCATAGGGTCGCTATGAGTTGCCTACAACTTGACAACACTTAACAACAACATTTGTTTCTCCACAGCAGTGTCACAATCTCTCCACCATCGGGATCTCCCTTTCACCAGGATCTCTCCAGTCTCCCTCAAATGTTGTTGCCACAAGTGTTACTCACCTCAAGCCTTGCTGCCCAGTGTGGGAAATACTCTTTCTCTTATCCTACTCCCACAGCTGTTGGTGATTTGCAAGGCCATGCTGATTTGTAAGACTATGTGTCTGCAGTTAAGGTAGCTGGAGATCAGAGGGGGCTAATTGTAATAGCTAAAAAAAGCCAACTTTGAGGCCAACACTATAAGTATATTGTTGGATTTCTTGCCTGCTTCTTCCATTGATACTGATTGTGGATCCAAATAAAATGAAATCTTTGACAACTTCAATCTTTTCTTCTTTTAACAGGATGTTGTTTATTGGTCCAAGTGTGAGGATTTTTGCTTTTTTTTTTTCAGTTCTAATCCATACTGAAGGCTTTGATCTTTATCAGGAAGTGCTTCATATCTTACTTTCAACAAACAAGGTTGTTTCATCTGCATCATGCAGGTTGTTGATGAATCGTCTTTCAATCCTGACATTACATTCCTCTTCATAGCTTCTCAGATTTACTCACCACGCAGATTGAATTAACACAATGAAAGAATACAATCCTGATACACATCTTTCCAAATTTTAAACCATGCAGTATCTTATTGTTCAACATGTGTATAGGTTCAACATGAGCACAATTATATGTTCTGAAATTCTCATTTTTCACAATGTCATCCATAATCTGTTATGATTCATATGGTCAAATGATTTTTTTATTTGTGATTTATGGCCATTACATTAGCAGCACATCTCCTTGTAGGCAATAAAACACAGGTTACTAACCTCTTTCTGTTATTTTGTGCATGTATCTGATGTTATCAATTTTGTCACCTATTCCATTAGCTCTTCTGAATGCAATTAGAATTTCTGGAAGTTCTATATTGATATACTGCTGTAATCATTTCATTATTATCTTAAAAATATTCAATGGTGATTAATTTTATAAAACACCGTGTATAAAAAAAATAAAATAAAAAAACACAGTGTATAGGAATGATCAGATTAAATACTATGTGAATGAAGGACTGTGTGAAACACAATGCACATGAATGAAATACAATGTATATAAATTTTGCATACAAACCAATATAAAATGTATAAAGGGAAAAATTTTAATTGTTAATTATAAAAATAATATTGTCAGATAATTTCTGCATTCTGCTAATTCATCTTTCTTTGGAATTGAATACAAATATGGGTCGCTTCTGGTCATTGGTCTGGTTGTTTACCTTCAAATTTCTTAGCACAGACTAGTGGCCAATTTTTTCTGAAGTAGATCACTAATCTTTGTACCAGTCTTGTTTTAGTTCAGAAGCTCCACAGAGTCCTGACCCCATATTTGACCCTGCTGATATTTGACATTTTGAAAGCATAACTTCCAGCATCACAGCAACATACAAATCACCAACAAGGTGACAAACTCATAAAAGTATGATAGATTTACTTAGTAGTGAATGTTAATATCCTATTTTTTTTTTTAATCACGGGGTGGGGGAGGAGGAATATCAGTGTAAATTTCCTGGAGGGAATTGTTTTTCATTATATCCTGAAATGCATTTTTTTTCTGAAAAACAATTTCACCCAAAAGAAAGCCTAACTCCAAACTGAAAGGCCACCTGGGAGCTGGGCAACATTCGGTACTGACCATACCTTCTGGGAGACATTCCAATCTGCCTGGTGTAAGGTGACTATGGCCAATTGGAAAAGAGCACAACCACCAACCACACCTTGCTTAACCATCAGCAATGAAATAATTCACCTAAAGGGACTGAGTGATTCCATGTTTGTGAACTAACAAAGGACACCCAATCAATGTCCTCCATGGAGAACTGACCACTGAGCTGACCACCCTATCTCACAACCCCTACCTATAACATTTGGCCTGTAATTTTCACATTTGTAATGTGGCTGTCTTACTTTTCCTTCTCTGGCCTCAGACAGCAAACTCGCTGCTAGAGCTGCTAATAAACTCCTTTGTTTCACTTCACCCGATTCTTCACACCCTTTTTACCTCACACAAACATTTGTAATTGTCCACTGTTGTTGTTCCTATTGTGTAAAATTGAGTCAGAACTGACCCATAGCTGACCCTCCAGTGGGTTTTTAGGATAGTTAACAGCACGGGAGGAGATTGCCCATCCTTCTGCAGAACAGCTGGTGGACTAGAACTGTGTGCCTTCAGAATTGCAGTGCATCTTCTTACCACTAGGCCACCAGAACTCCCTTGTCCAATATTAAGTATAAATTAACCTATGAGCTTTATATCACTAGAGACATTGTTGTTGGTGTTAGGGTGGAATCAAGTTGATTATAACCCATAGCAAGTCCATGAAAAACAGATCTGGAGCCTATCCTGTGCCATCCTCATACTTCCTCACATACTAGAACCCACTGCAGTAGTTACTGTGTCCATCTGGTTGAAGGTCTTCCTCTTTTTTGCCAACACTCCAAGCATGATGTCCCTTTCCAAGGCATGGCCTGTCCTAATATACCTGAAGTATGTGAGATGATGCTTTGCCTACTATCTTTGCCTCCAAGGAGCACTCTGGCTACACTTTCTGCAGGACATACTTGTTTGTTCTTTGGTAGTCCATTGGATATTCAACAATCTTCTCCAATACCAACATTCAAAGTTATCAATTCTTTTCTGTCATCTTTATTCATTATCCAGCTGTCAGTGATTGACAAGACCATGGCCTGAATCAGGCACACCTTAGTCCTTAAGCTGACATCATTGCTCTTTGATAATTTAAAAAAGTCTCTGACTGCAGACTTTGCCATTGTAATATGTCTCTGGCTCTCCTGATTGCTGTTACCAAGTGTGCTGATTGTGGCATATCTTCCCCATCATCAAAGAAGCAAGAAAATGTAACTCGTCTTCAAGGACTAGAGCAACAGCCAAAGCAACTGAAGCAGAGGACCAGGGAGCCAACAAATGATGGAGCTTCCTTGGGACTGCTACCTCCCCACAGAGAGAACCAGAGCTAAGTGAAGACCCTTAAGCCATAAGGCTCAAACTGACTGTATTCTGTATTAACCTGGATTCTGCTATTAACCTTTTAACTTCCTCAATATGGTTCTGTATGTCTGTAAGCTATCACATCAGAATTTTGAACCCAGTAAAGCAGTAACACTGGTGGTAAAGTGAGTAGAAAGAGGTACAGGAGTGTGGGAGACATGTTCTGACCTCATAGAAATTGGTTTTGTTTTGTTGATGCTGTTGATGGGGACAGGTCCCCTTAGTGACATTGGTCTTGGACAGATATGGCCATTCCCATTCAGTCCTTGCTCTTTTTTGCAGTTGGATGTGAGAAACTTAGTTTGCTATGAAAGCTACTGAATCATGGAAATGTCGAATTTTGTAAGAATTTAGGGTCTTGGGAAATGTGGTTAAAATGACTACTTTTGCTGTTACTAAAATGGAAAAAAAAGTTAAACTACTTCTGGCCTAAAACCACATGCATATAAATTGAGTTAAGGGTGGAGAATGAAGTTGAAAGTTTTAACTCCTTGAAAGGTTTATGTGTTAAAGCGTTTTGTCTATTGAACTTTATGAATATTACTGTTTCTAGACTGGGTTTTTTTTTTCTTTTCTCACATATTAATACTAAGATGCATTGTATGTTGTTGTTTTTTATGTACCATCAAGTTGCCTGCAACTCATAGTGATTCTGTGTACAAAAGCTCTGAAGCTGCAATGTCCTGAGCCAGTTTCACTGACTCTAATACACCTATCTCATTGCCCTAGTTACTGTATCCATCTATAATTAAGGTTTTTATTGATTTGATTTAAGATGTATGATATAAATGCTACTAGACATTGTGAATCATGAAAGCATGCAAGTCTGCCCTGAGGCTGATAGTATATACTAAGGAAGATTTGCCCTGGAGAAAAGCAGTAGAACTTGCAACAATGAGGCTTAACCTCAGGGAGGATTCAGTCCCACCCAGCACTCTGAGGAGATCTGCATTTGAATGGATTTACAGATCTTCTTTGGACTTTTGATGGAAGAGATGTACATTTAGAAGAAGGAGAAAGAAAAAGAGAATTTGACCTTTTAAAATTAGAACAAGCGTCTGGCTTCTGAGGAATTTGGTACCCATCAGAGGCCCTTTTCAGGACTTGAAATTAAAGGAAGCTGGTGAGTATGCTCACTCATGGTGGCCATCTAGACCCGCTGGAGTGGAATTAAGAGACATACAGCAATGAAGAGACAGGCTGAGCATGGCCGTGTTCCATCAACACTGTTGACCTAGCCTGCTCAGATAAATGGATAAGCACAAAAGGATTGCTGGCTTGAGAAGCAAGCAGTTATGAGGACCTCCACTTGTTGCCTTGCCCCATGTCGGGGCAAAGACCAATCAGTCTGGAACACAGGAAGAAGTATGGTCTCCTGAGTATGCAGCTGATGTTCATCCTGACCTACCAACTGATGAATATGAGTGTACCAGAACCCATGCAAATGAAGACAAGATGTTCCATGCTGTGAGCTAGTGGTCGACTGTTACAATCTGACAGTGTATTCTTGACTGGACTTTGCTTATGCCTGCTAAATGTTCTAACTAGAGCAGAAGATTCTTTAAAGAAAGGAACATGCTTGTCTCTTCAGTGTACTAGTTTGGTAGGAATGGCAAAATCAGAAATTGGTTATCTAAAATGGGGGAGGATTAAAGAATGAGGCATGAAGTTGCTGGCTTACATGCTTTCATGAATACAGTTCTTATAACTAAAGGGAAATCTGATTCTTCAAGTGTGAGGGTGATGGCTAGAAAAAGCCAGGGGGTGGTCTCTGGGTGTCTCTAAAGTTTATCATTCAAAATGTTAAAAAAAAAAGGATGCTGATTTTGGATCCAAGTAAGATGAAATCATTGGCAACTTCAATCTTTTCTCCATCTAATATGATGTTGCCTATTGTTGTTGTTATTAGGTGTCATCAAGTCAACTACTCTCATAGTGACCCTATAAACACCAGATAAGAACTTTGCCCCATCCTGTGCCATTCTCACTATTTCTGATACCCTCAAGCCTATTGTCACAGTAGCCATATCAACCCATCTTGCTCAGGGTCTCTGACCTTGCTCGCTTTCTTGATCCTCCACCTTTTCCAGCATGATGTCTTTTCCGAAGACTGCCCCCTCTAGACAACATGCCCAGAGTATGTGAGACCAAAGTTCATTATTCTTTCCTTTATAGAGCACCCTGGTTGCACCTTCTCCAAAACACATGTTTTTCCTTTTGGTAGACACTGGAATATTTTGCACTCTTTTCTAACAACGCAATAAAAAGGCATCTCTTCTTAAGTCTTCCTTACTCATTGTCTAACTTTCAGACACATAGCAAGTAACTGAAAAGTATGGTTTGGTTCAGGGACACTTTAGTCTTTAAACTGATATGAATGCTCTTTGGCACCTTGGAGCGGTCTTTGATAGCAGATTTTCCCCAATGCAACACATCTTTTGATTTCTTGACTCCTGGTACCAAGAGTATTGATTATGGATTCAAGTATGATTAAATTGGTGACAATGTCAGTGTTTCTCCATTTATCATGATGTTACTGCTCCAGCTGCTCCAGATGGTTTTTTATAATCTTCAGCAAGATTTTACATCTTTTTTTAAATTTTTTTTAATTTTTTTGGGTTTTTTTTCTTTTCTTTTTTTTTAAGATTTTACATCTTAATATGTGTTTGGTAATTTCCACATTCTCTTGGGTCACCTTTTTTTTCTGTGGGAATGGGAACAATATAGATCTCTTCCAGTCAGTTAGCCAGAAAGCTGTCCTCCAAATTTCTTGATACAGTCTGCTATTCTGTGCTTCCAAATAAGATATATTTGATATCATCAATTATACAACTCATTCCAAGGTGAGCATGTTTAGGGCTATATCTGTTTGTCAAAGTATGTCAGTTGGTATTGTATCAGTTCCTGGAGACAGTTCCTGCTAAAGCTTTTTATGCAGCTTAAACTTCTTTTGTCATCATTGGCTTTGTTTGTTTGTTTGTTTGTTTTGATCATATACTACTTCCTGAAATGTTTCTGTCAGCAAATTTTTTTGGTGTAGTGACTTAATGTATTCTTCCCATCTTCTTTTGATGCTTGCTGGATCATTCAGGATTTTTCTCCACAGCATCCTTCAGTATTACAACTGAAGCTTGAATTTGTCTTTCAATTCTTTCAGCTTGAGAAATGTGGAAAAGTTCTCTCCTTTTTATTTTATAACTGTAACTCTTTTTATATTTCATTATGATACTTTGCTTTCTGTTCTTGAGCTGTCCTTTGAAACCTTCTTTTTATCTCTTCCGCTTTAGCAATTCTTCCCTTTGTTTGGCCTCTCAATATTTTAGTGCAATTTTCAGTGTCTCTTCTGACATCTGTATTTGGTCTTTTTTCTCCTCTGTCTTCGCAATGACCTTTTGTTTCCTTCCTGGATGATACCCTTGATGTCATCCTGCAACTAGTCAGATCTTCTGTCATTAGTGTTCAATGACTCAAATATATTCTTGAGATGGTTTTTAAATTCAGGTAGGATAGACTCAAGATAATAATTTGGTTCTTGTGGACTTGTGGGTTTTATGTTTTGTTTTTTTCTCCTTCAGCTTCAATTCGAATTTACACATGAGTAGTAATGATTCTTTCCACAGAAATAGTCAACCAGATTCCTGTGCAGTCCATCAGGTGAGGCCTCTGTATAAAGTTTCCACTTGTGTTTTTTAAAAAGGTATTTACAATAAATAAATCACTAATTGTACAAAATCTAATCATTCCATCTCCAGCTTCATTTCTGTCTCAAGACCATGATTTACAACTACCGTTTTTCCATTTTTCCAACTCCTTCATTCCAGTAACCAAATATTATTCATGAATTTTGATTGCATGTTCAGTCCATTTCAGACCACGGAAGTTAGTAGATATACTCAGTTTCCTCTTATTTGACTTTTGGTGCATATATTTGAAATTAAGTTGTATTAACATGTCCTCCTTGTATGCATGAGTATAGTATCCTGTCACTTGGAGAATGTTAGGCTGGATTGAGAAGATTCTGTGGTATGAGGGATATCATTGGTGATGTCGGATGGATTTTGGCTGAAAGTAGAGAATACTAGAAGAATGTCTGTGTTTTATTGAGTATGTAAATGCATTTGGCTGCGCAGATCATAACAAATTATGGCTCACATTGAGAAGAATGGGAATCCCAGTGCACTCAATTGTTCTCATACAAAACCTATACCTAGACCAAGAATTTGTTATCTGAATAGAGCAAGAGAACACTGCATGGTTTAAAAGAAAGATGTGTGTCAGGGCTGTATCCTTTTTCTATACCTATTAAATTTGTATGCTGAGCAAATCATTTGAGAAGTATGGATATATGAAGCATAAAGATCAAAGGAAGATTCATTAACAACCTGTGCTATGCAGATGACACAACCTTGCTTACAGAAAGTAAGGAGGACTTCAAACTTCCTGGAGCAGATCTTGGACATCATGATAAATAGAGAGGAGATAGAAAATTGTCAATGATTTCATCTCATTTAGATCCACCATCAATACCAAAAGTCAGGAAACTAAAAGAGTCATTGCATTGGAAAAATATGTTGTCAGAGAACTCTCCAATGTTCCGAAGAGCAGTAATATCAGTCTAAAGACCAACGTGTGTTTGAGTCAACCAATGCTTTTTCCAATTACTTACTATGCATCTTAAAGTTAGACAATGAACAAGGATGACAAAAGAAGAATCAATATATTTGAATTGTAGTGTTGCAGAAGAGTACTGATATCACATGGATGGCCAAAACAACAACAAAAAAATATGTCCTGGAGAAGGTGCAACCAAGGTGATTCTTAGAAGCAAGAACAGCAAAACTTTGTCTCACATACTTTGAAAATGTTGTCAGTAGAGACTAGTCCTTGGGGGGAAAAATCATGCTGAAAATGTAGAGTGTCAGGGAAGGAAAGGAAGACCCTCAGGAAAATGGATTGACACAGAGAATGTAACAATGGGCTCAAGTATAACAGAGATGATAAGAATGGCACAGGATAGGGTAGAATCCAGATTCACTCACAGGGTCACTACAAGTCATAGTCATAGTCAACTCAGTGGCATCTAATAACAGCAATCATGATGTTGCCTATTGGTCTGGTGAGGAGAATTTTTGTTTTCTTGATATTAATATGTAATCCATATTGAAGGTTGTGGTCTTTGATCTTCTGCAGCAAGTGTGTCAAGTATTTTTCACTTTCTGAAAGCAAGGTTGTGTCATCTGCATGACACAGGTTGTTGATGAATCTTCCTCCATTCCTGATGTCACATTTTTCTTCACAGAATCCTGTTTCCTGAATGATTTGTTCAACATATAGAGTGAATATATATGGTTAAAGTATACTATCTGATGCACATTTTCCTGATTTCAAACCATATAGTGATTTCTTGTTCTCTGTGAACAATTTCTTTGTCTATAGGTTTCTCATGAGCACAATTAAGTGTTCCATTCTTCTCAATCTCCGATGCATAGCACGTATTTGCAGACTATAGCCTGGATCAGGCTCACCTTAGTCTCCAACCTGACATTGTTGCTCTTCAGTACTCTTGAGAGGTCCCTCATAGCTGATTTTCCCAATACAATTCGTCTCCTGATTTCCTGGCTGCTGTTACCAAGAGTGTTGAGAGTTGGACAGTGAATAGGGATGATAGAAAGAGAATTGATGCCTTTGAGCTGTGGTGCTGGAGAAGAGTGTTGACTATACAATGGACTGCTAGGAAAACAAACAGGTTTGTCCTAGAGAAGGTGAAGCCATAATGTTCCTTAGAATCAAAGATTCTGAAGCTTCGTCTGACATACTTTGGCCATGTTGCAAGGAGGGACTGGTCCTTGGAGAGGGACATCATGTTTGGGAGAGTGGAGGGACGGTGCAGGAGAGGAAGACCCTCAATGAGATGGATAGATTCTGTGAGTGGAGTGGTGGGAATGAACGTGTTTGAGATGTGGGAATGAACGTGTTTGAGACGGTGAGGTTGGCACAGGATAGAACGGCGTTTAGGGCTCTTGTAAAAAGGGTCACTATGAGTCGCAAGTGACTCGATGGCACATAACAACAACATTCTTCTCAATGTTAGCCATAATTTGTTATGATCCACACAGTCAAATGCTTTTGCATCGTCACTGAAACACAAATAAACATCCTTTTGGTATTCTCTAATTTCAGCCAAGATCCATTTGAAATAAGGAATTATATCCTTTGTGACACAGCCTCTTCTGAATCCAGTTTGAATTTCTGGCAGTTCCTCATTACTGTACTCTTTTAGCCACTCTAAAAATAATTTTCAGCAAGATTTTAATTGCATGTTATATTAATGATGTTATTCCAAAATTTCCACATTCTGTTGGATGACTTTATTTTTCTGAGTGAGAACAGATATGATTCTCTTCCAGTCAGCTGTCTTCATAACGATTTTCCAAATTTTTTGGCAAATACAGAAAAGCATATCCAGGGATTCATCTATTCGTTGAAATATGTCAATTAGTGTTCCGTCTCAGATAACCTCAATGTAGATAGCTCTTACCAAGTCAATTGTAGAAAGGTGGAGTGTTAGAACCCTTGAAAATTGGTTTTTCTAACCATTGTGTTAGCCCCCATTGGGGAGCATGGTCTACAGCCTTCTTAATTGCTGACACATGGTCTTGCATATAATCAACAGTTGCAGGACCAATATAAGAGAGTGCTTTCCACACTGTGAACAGTAGTTGGAAAAAATGGGTTTGATGATAGAAATGAGGCTGGAAATAGAATTATCGAATTTTGTGCTTACAATGATTTATTCATTACAAATGCTTTTTCTAAAAGATACAAAGACAACTTTACACATGGATTTCACCTGATAGGATGCATAGGATTCAGACTGACTCATTAGTGGAAGAAAACATTGGAGAAGCTCAATATCAGCAGTCAAAATTAGACCAGAGGCAGACTGTGGGTCAGATCATCAATTACTAATATGCAAGTTCAAATTGAGGCCAAACAAAATTAAAATAAGTGCACTGTAAACAAGATATTATCTTGAATCAATTCCATCTGAATTTCATGACCATCTTAAGAATAAGTTTGAGGTATTGAACACTAAAGATAGAAGACCAGATGAGTTGTGGGATGATATCAAGGCTATCATCCATGAAGAAAGCAAAAGCTCATTACAAAAACGGAGGAGAAAGAAAAAACAGAAATGGATGTCTGAAGAAACTCTAAAGATTGCAGTGGAGCATCAAGAAGCCAAATCTAGAGAAAAACATGTTGAAGTGAAAGAGCTGAACAGATGATTTCAAAGGGCAGCCCGGGAGGACAAAGCAAAGTATTATAATGGAATGTGCAGAGCTGGAATTGGAGAACAAAAAGGGAAGAACTTGCTCTGCATTTCTCAAGCTGAAAGAACTGAAAAACAAATTTAAGCCTCCTGTAGTAATATTGAAAGATGCTATAGGCAATACATTGAATGACTCAGAAAGCATCAAAAGAAGATGGAAGGAATACTCAGAGTCACTGTACCAGAAAGAATTGATTGACACTGAAAAATTTAGGAAGTACCATATGAACAGGAACTAATGGTAATGAAGAAGGAAGCAGAAACTGCATTGAAAGCACTGGCAAAAATAAGGCCTCAGGAATCAATAGAATACAAATTGACTTGTTTCATTTAACAGATGCAGCCTTGGATGTACTCACCAGTTTATGTCAGGAAATTTGGAGGATGGCTATCTGGCCAATGGGTGGGAAGAGGTTCATATTTGTTCCCATTCCCAAGAAAGGCAATTCAACTGAACGTGGAAATTATTGAACAATATCATTGATATTACATGCAAACAAAATACTGCTGAAGATCACTAAAAAATGGCTAGAACTGTACATAGATAGGGAACTGCCAGAAGTTCAAGCAGGATTTAGAAGAGGCTGTGGCACCAGGGATATCATTGCTGATGTCAGATAGATCCTGCCTGAAAGTAAAGAACACCAGAAGAATGTCTATTTGTGCTTTATTGACTATGCAAAGGCGTTTGACTGTGTGGATCACGACAAGTGGTGGCTGACATTGACAAGAATGGGAATCCCAGAGCATTTAATTGTGCTCATGCAGAACCTATACCTGGATCAGGAAGCTGTTGTGCTATTTGAGCAGGGGAGCACTGCATAGTTTGGAATTAGGAAGGGAGTGCATCAGGGTTGTATTCTTTCTCCATACCTATTCTGTATGCTGAGAAAATTAACTGAGAAGCTGGACTCTGTGAGGAGGAGTGTGGCATCAGGGTTGGAGGGAGATGATGTCGGGAAGGGTGGAGGTTCAGCAAAGGAGAGGAAGACCAGATGGATTGACACGGTGCCTGCTGCAATGGACTCTTGTGTGTCAGGAGTGCTTCCAGCACTGCACACAACAAAGAACCAACTCAGTGAATGTTTGTTGAAAAGAGGGAGGGACAATATAGGAATAAATTCATCCTATGATCTAAATGCCAACAGTGGGATCATTTAATTGGGCCCAATAGTGATAAGAATAGTTTGGCAAGTCCTATCCAGGCCACTCATTCACTCTTTGTATTGACTGAAATCAGATAGAAGAGTAATGGATAGAATGCCCAGATACCATGAGTTCTAACTATACTGTGAATCTATTTTTCCAACTGTTTATTATGAAATAAAAAAACAGGTCAAATATTTCCAGTTAAAAAGTTAGATTTCAATATGCTGCTATAAGAAGAAATAAAACAACAAAATTCAGCCATGGTATAAAAATATTCAATGCTAATAATTTAATGGGTTAATAATTTATCTAGTTAATGACATTATTATTGGATTTTTGTGGATATTGTGCACGAATATATATAACAATTTCTAAATTATTAGGTGTAAAGGAGCTCTGGTGGCCTAGTGGCAATCCCAGAGGTATTGCACTGCAATCCCAGAGATACATAGTTCAAATCCACCAGATGCTTTGCTGGGGAAGGAGGGGCAATCTCCTCCTGTAACAGTCGGATGTGATTTGGTGGTACACACACACAAAATAATTTAAAAAATTAAAAATTATTAGGTGTACACAATTCACATTATAATTCAAAACTCATTGCCAGTAGGGTCAGGACCAACTCATAGCTGACCCTCCAGTGGATTTCCAAGGCTGTCCTGTGCAATTTACAGCCTCCAAAAACCCACTGGAGGGTCAGCCCTGAGCTGGTTCCAACTCAACAGTAGTTGGTTTGAATTTGAAATCATATGGGAAGAGATTGCCCATCTTTCTGCTCCGGAGTTGCTAGTGGATTCAAACTGGCAGAGAGGCGCTGTCTTGGTGTTAGCAGCACACTTCTCTACAGTCTATGCCACCAGAGCAAAGCACCCTGTGTATGAGTTAGTCATTATGAGTATATTGTATGTTAAAAGTTTATACATTGCTATGACTTAAGTAAAATGATATTATTTTGTATTGTTGTCTCTTGGGTATTTGTTTTCCTAATGACTTTCATTGCTTCTTCCATCATTTACATCTTCTTCTGTAGCTGTTCAAATAATTCCACATCAACATATTTCTTCTGGTTCTATCTAGGGTGTTCGTTCTTTGGGTCTACTTTTTTAGGAGAAGGGTTATTTTGTATTTTTCATAACTGAGGCATATTGCTGCTTTCTTAACATTATGTGAGTCTTTTCTTAGTAGATATTAAGTCGTTGTAACTATTTAATGACCTAGAATAAGACAATTTTTTGTGAAGGACCTGTATATTGATGCTCTCCTCTCTGGACCAACAGTCTTCCCCCTCTCCCCCCACCAGCAGGATGACTGTTGCCCTCCTGAAACCGCACCTCCACTTGGCCTCCTTTTCTTGAGTTTAAGAAATCCTACATCGCCACATGATGTAGCTAGACAGCAGTGTTTAAGACCAAAGTACATGTGATGGTGCTTCTGGTAGCTGGGTAGTCTCCAGGAGGCGGGGCAACAGGGTCCCCAGGTGGCCAGGGCAACAGTCTAGTGCTCTGGGTTGGATTGTGGTCTAAAACCGTAGCACCTCAACCTGGTTCTGTCGCTGGACAGGGTGTGAGTGCACCTGGGTGGGCCGCAGCCTTTAGCAGACACTAGGGAAGTGGTGGCTGGAAGACCTTCCCAGACCAGCCATGCCACAAAGGCATGCGGAGAGAAGGTAAGGAGTGAGTTTCATGAGAGGAGGTTGCCTAAAATTATATCACTGAAGAGATAATATATTGGATCTACCAGGCTAAATAAAAATATATTAATAATTTCACTTTGATCTGGTTTTGGTTGTCGTATTTTTTTTTTCTTTTTTATGTGACTGCAAGAAGATTGGTCTGGAAGTGCCATCCACAGGGTTCTGCTAATTGAACATTGGAATCCACTAGTGGGTCCTTGGGGAAAAGATGGACAAGCTCCTGCGTGAGATTTACAGCTTTCAAAAACCTGCTAGAGGGTAAGCTGTGAGTAGGTTTAGACTTGATGGTAAACAATTTTAGTTTTTTGACAGGACAATGAAAAATTGCCTCTGTGGTTTGCACTCTATTCTATTGGACAGCACTACTTTATAATTATTGAAATCAATACGAAAATAAAATGTCAATTCTGACTCATAGCAACCCTATAGGACAGAGTAGAACTCTGTTATCGAGGCTACAACAATTATAGAAGCTGATTGCTGCATCTGTCTCCTGGGCCCACATTTTACTCAGCAGCTGAGCACTGAACCACTGTGAAATTACTGCAGCCCACAATCGTTTTCTAGAGAGTTCTGGTGACCTAGTGGGTAAGGAGTTGTACTGCCAACCCAAAGGCACATAGTCCAAATTTACCAGGGGGGAAAATGAACAATCTCCTCCCACACAATTTACAGCCTCTGAAAGCTGCAGGACTCACAACTAGGAGAGGAAAGCATCGATGAATGGTACCTTCTAAAGTCCCTGTGTGCATCAAAAACTTTTCCCAAAACCTGCTGGAGGGTCAGCTATGAGTTGGTTCATAATTGGTGGCGTATAACAATAACAAATGGTTTCTGACCTCCATTGACTCCAAATGTCATTCCTTCCCCTCTGTGTACCAGAAAATCCCTTCTTACTTTCATATGACAGTTTTCTACCTAACACCTCTCAGTTGCCTGTCCTATCAATGCAAACCTCTCAGTTTGTAGTCAGAACACCACAGTTAGTTCTTGGCTTCACTTCTTCAATCACAGCTTTATGTCCAACCATGCTTCCCACATTCTGGTCAAATAAACATTTTGCTGATTCCACTTAGTGAGGATTTTTAATACATCTAGGCCTTTCTCCAGGGACCCTTGTATGGAAGTTGTTGAACATGAGGCTGCTAAGAGAACGACTGGGAGCTACCAACACATCAGCTGCTCCATAGGAGAAAGATATTTCAGATCTGCTTTCATAAAGATTACAATCCTGGAAATTCTATGGGACCACTTCTACTCTTTCCTGGAAAGTTCATTATGGGTCTGAATCGATTGGACAACAATAAATTTGATTTTGTGGGGTTTTAAAAAAACCTCATTTCCCCACCAAATCCCATAATTTCTCTAATTCACATCTTCCTTTCTCTTTAAAGTATGTATCTAATCTAGCTCTTGCCAGATTCTCAATGACTTGGACCTTTAATTCCTGCCATATTATTTGCCCTTGTCCATACATTGTGTTTCAGAGTTCTTACTTAACCACCTTTGCCCTCAGCTTGTGCCCTCAACCAACTATCCAGAAAGTTCCAGCAGAATCGAGGCTGTAGTATCTCAGCATTTTTTCTATTTCCCAACAATACTTTTTTGCTTAGTAAATGCTTATGAATATAGGGGTGATACTATAATAAACCCTAATAAAAGGAGAACATGGACAAAGAACAGGGTTTTCAAGTGCTGATACGTCTTCCTACAGGCGTTTTTCATGTGGTGTGAGACCACATCTAGCATGACACCTTTCATGTCATTTGTAGAAGAGACACACCTTCATCAAAGACTTCGCTCGCCTAAAGCATTTTACAGTAAAAGTTTCCTTGGCTTTAAAGCAACCAATTGTACAGACAGAGCTGTTAACATTCTATCTGAGAGATTCTCTAGGAGTTTTCCAGGTCAAAAATCACTTTTATACTCTCTAGCTTTAGTGTTCCCTTAAAATCAGCAGTCCTTGAATTGGGGCCTTCAAACATCTTATTTGATAGAACTAATGAAGTCTTGCAAAAAAAAGATTCTTATAATTCTCATTCCCAACATATTTCACAACTTTAGTAACAATCTTCTTTATTTTTTTTTAAAATTCATTCAAAATGAAAGAATTTTTCTTTTACTTTTCAAAGAGAAGAGCGAACTTGGGGGAAGGGATTGGCAGGGAGAAAAGTGCAATAATGAATGAATGGAAATTAAAATAAAAACTTGGCTTTTGGCCAAGTACTGAAATGGGGCCAGGGGACACAGTAAGGAGGGGAACTGACACAATTCTTGTCTTGTGGATTTCATAGTCTAGTAAAAGAAGAAAAGTGAGCAAGACCTTATCACAAGTCAGTTTTAAAAAGAAATATGATTAGAGAGGGCGAAAGGACATTGGAGGACAAAAAGACCTCATAAAAAAGACACAGACCCTCAATCATCTGCTTTACTGGGCAATTACCTGATATCAGGCAGTTTAACTTAGTAGAAGTCTCCAAGAATCCCAGAATTCTTCCTGGGACTAAAAGTAAAGGCAGGCTACAAAAAAGCTGCTGCCTGTACTGGGTGAGGGAGCTCTGGTGGGACAGCCCATGGAGGGTTGCACAGCTAACTCAATGGTGAACTTCTCTGACACTTTGAATCCATCAGCTTCTTCCTCCTTCTCTGTGATTTACCCTCAAAAATCCACTGGATGGTCAGCTATGAATT
This sequence comes from Elephantulus edwardii, assembly GCF_000299155.1. Lineage (NCBI taxonomy): Eukaryota > Metazoa > Chordata > Mammalia > Macroscelidea > Macroscelididae > Elephantulus > Elephantulus edwardii. The sequence goes on from NW_006399953.1 coordinate 31,825, forward strand.
GGTTCTGACTTGATAGCAATGAGTGGGTAATGTAGAAGGTGGATGTGAGCAGGACTGCCTTGAATACCATGCAAAGGTTCTCATCACCTAAGCATATGCAAAGAAAGACTGTGCAAGATTTAACCAAAAAGTGGCTCTATCAGTTTGAGGAGAGCATGTAGACTGGAATATGGGGGACATTTAGCATTCTGGTGTCATCAGTGGAGCTCTCAGAACATCTTATTAACAACTGAGGCAAACAGCTGAAACAGAAGGAAGTCTGCCTCTTCGGTGTATGAGCCAAACCTAAAAGCAGCAGTTCTCCAACTTTTTTACTCTAAGGATCCCTTCACATTTGTACCAAGTAAACTCTGCAAGGAGTTCTTGTTTATATGATTTTTCATCTATCAGTATTGACTTATTAAAAAATAAAGCTGATGTTTAAAATATTTAGTAATTAAATAACTAATAATGATAATAAAGTTATATATGTCAATATAAATTATTATATATTTATATATACATTTGCTACATGTCGAGTTGACTATGACTCATATCAACCCTATGAACAGCAGTTTCGAACCCTGCCCTATCCTGTGCCATTCTCATCATCTCTGACATGCTTAAGTCCATTGTTCCAGTCACTGTGTCAATCCATTTTGTTGAAACTCATCTCTTTTTAACAACTCTCCACCTTTCCAAGCATGCTGTTCCTTTCTAAGGATTGGCTCCTCCTAAGAACATGCCCAAACTTATCTGAGACAAGGTGTCACTATCCTTGCCTCCAAAAAGAACCCTGGTTATACTTTCTCCAAGATATATTTGTTTTTCTTTTGAAAATCAATGGCAGTCCTTGAGGTATTCAGTACTCTTCTCCAACATTACAACTCAAAGGGATCAATTCTTCTTCTGCCCTCCTAATTCAGTGCCCAGTTTTCCGATACATAGCAAGTCATTAAAAAGACTATGGCTTGAATCAGGTGCACCATAGTCTTTGAGCTGACATTGTTGCTTCTTAGCACTTTGGAGAGGTCTTGACAGCAGACTTTCTAAGTGAAATACGGCTCTTGATGTCTTGACTGCTAATGCCAAGGGATTGATTGTGGATCCAAGTAAAATGAAATCATTAACAACTTCAGTCTTTTCTCCATCCATCATGATACAGCCTATTGGCCTGGTGGTGAGGATTTTTGTTTTCTTGAGGTTGAGATGTAGTCCATACTGAAGGCTGTAATCTTCAATCTTCTGCAGTAAGCATTCCAGGTCCTTCTCACTTCCTCAACTAGCTAGCAAGGTTGTGTCATCTGCATAATACAGATTGTTTGTGAGTCATCCTCTGATCCTGATGACAGTTTCTTCTTTATATAGTCTAATTTATAAAATTTTTTTGTCAGCATACTCATTGAATAAGTATGAAGAAAGGATTCATCCTTGGCACACATCTTTCTTGATTTTATACCCTTGCTCTGTTTGCATAAGAGCTTCTTGTTCTAGGTGAAAGTTTCCCATGAACATAATTAAGAGTTCTAGAATTCTCATTCTTCTCAGTGTTAACCATAGCTTGTTATAAACCCCACAGTCAACTGTCTTTGTGTAGTCAATAAAACACAATATACACCCTCTGGTTTTCTCTGCTTTCAGCAAAGACCCATTTGTTTTTTTTTTCTAT
>NW_006399953.1:33830-36619 GCF_000299155.1 Elephantulus edwardii
TTATAAGTACATGAGTCCAAAAATTATGGAAAAGTAAAAGAAAAGATTCTTTCATTGTTTTACAAACCCTCCCCCAGGTCCCCTCCACCATGCAGCCCTCACTCTAGTCTCCTGTGATGACAGAAATACCCAGTTACATCTCTCTAGCAAAGACCCATTTGACATTCTCAATGATGTCCCCTGTGCCACAGCCTCTTTTAAATTCAACTTGAATTTCTGGTAGTTCTCTGTCAATGTACGATTCTAACCATTTTTAAATAATCTTCAGCAAGATTTGCTTGTGCATAATTTTGTTCAATAATTTCCATATGCTGTTAGATCACCTTTTGGGGGGATTAGGAACAAATAGAATCTCTCCCAGTTAGTTGGCCAGGTAGCTTCTCTCAAATTTCTTGATCCAGACTGGAGAATGTGTATATTTAAACAATAAAGTTCAAGTGAGAAGTTAATGAGAAGATTGTCCTTGTAATCTAGAGGGAATCAATTCATAGTTGACCCTTCAATAGTTTTTAAAGGTTGCAAATTGCACAGAAGATTTTTTCCTCTTTCTCCTGAGTAGGCGCTAGTGGATTCTAACAACCAGAGAGGTGCTGCCTCTGGGTTAGCAGCACGGCTCCCTGAGTAGTAGGGGACCAGAAGTCCCTGAGTACTAGGGGACCAGAAGTCCCCGAGTCAGAAGAGTGACTTTAAAAATAAATAAATAAATCTCTTTCATGTCTGGTTTGATAGATAATACCTAGGTTTACATATGTACTTCTGTATTCAAATTGTGGTAGAAGAGTGGGTGTTTTGTTTTTTAAAAAAGGAACAAGGAAATATTTTTAAATAGTCTTTTCAAATAATTGGGGATACTTTTCCTTGATACTATATCAAAAGCTAGGAAATCAAAAGACAAATTGCAATGGGAAAATTGGCTGTCAGGGACATCTCCAGAGTACTATAGAATAATGATGTCAGTCTGGAGACTAAGGTGTACCAGATCCACGCAATGGTCTTCACAATAACTTGCTATGCATCAGAAAGTTGGACAATGACTAGGGATGATAGAAGGAGAATTGATGCCTTCGCATTGTGGTGCTGGAGAAGAATATTGAATATACCCTGGACTGCTAGGAGAACAAACAGGTTCATCCTGGAGAAGGTGAAACCAGGCTGCTTCTTGGAGACAAGGAGTCTGAAGTTCTGTCTGACATACTTTGGGTATGTTGCAAGGATGGACCAGTCTTTGGAGAGGGACATCATGCCTGGAAGGGTGGAGAGAGAGTGCAAGAGAGGAAGACTCTGGATGAGATAGATTGACTCAGTGACTGGGAAAATAAGGATAAGTGTATCAGAAACAATGAGGTTGGTTGACTCAGGATAGAGCAGGGTTCAGAGCTGTTGTACATAGGGTCACTATGAGTCACAAGTAACTTCATGGCACTTAATAACATATCAAAACTATACAAGTTAGCATTCCCTCTTTTTCACTCAATTTTTTCCTACTCAAATATTTTTTATTTTTTCCTTCTATATCTTCATGTTTTAAACTGTGTTTTTCTAGTTATGCTTTTGTTTCTGGCTGCTCTCTTAATCTACACATGTTGTGATCAGAAGATGTGGTCTAAGTGATGATAATCTTTGGCTTGATGAGCTATGTTACAGTCAGTTTTTGTGAATGTTCCACGTGTTCTTTTTTCTAGGTGTGTATTTTTTCAGTTGTCTGCCTAATATTTTTAAGATGTTCACGTTCTTTAGATCATAACTGTTAGTTACACTACTCAGTAACTCATATCTTTATTGATATTTTAACATTTGATTGATGCATCATTTATGAATTTAAAATGCTGAGTGGTATTTTCTTGAAAGAGTTTTTCATGCAAAATCTGAAATTATGTATTACTGAACATTTTCTAGTATGTTGCATGAAAAGTCATTTGTCTATCTTGAACCTTGAATCTTTTAACAACAAATAATTTTATGACATCTTTAAGAAGACAAACCAAATATTGACATAATACAAGCTACAATATTTAAAAAATGCTCATTCATTAAAATCACAATCTATAGCATGAGAACAGTCTTTAATTCTTGGGAAGCTCTAAACTCATGGTGGCAGATAAAAGTTTTTAGGTCTTGAAAGGAGTTTTGTTTTGGTTTGGCTTGGGTTAGTTTGGTGTTAGGTATTTGTTTGTTTGTTTGTTTGTTTTTTAAAAAGCTTTAATTTTATCATTGTCAGGATGTACATGTTATTGTATTTAAAGAAGAAGGCCCACTTTGGTCATATTTTAAAAAAATATCGAAGTCTATACATATACTTTGTCACTCATTCAAATAAAAAATGATGCTTTATACAAAAGGCAGTTAATTTAATGTGTAGTTCATATAATCACACATGTGCTTCTCCTCCAGTCAACCTCGACATGTGGCAAAAATGTAGTGTTTGGTTACATTAACACTGAGGTTCTTTCTAAATTCCCTAAGTAGTTCTATTTCTCTGGCCACTGAAGTTCATCAGTCCAAGTCTTGGGACAGAAATCTTTTGATTCCATGCTGCTCACAAAAGTACAAGGTTAAGAACAAAGGCTTCAGAGTCAGACCAACTCAAGTTGTCATCTCTATATTTCATTGTCTTTGTAAGTTAACTGGTAGCAATGTAATAAGATCGCTTCTTGCAAAGCACCATTAAGGTACTTTGTTTGTTTTGTATTTTTAAAGACCACTTATCAGAGTCCTTAATGTGTAGAAAATATTTTATAAGTGTACTCTGGAGATGAAAAAACAAGGAAAAATGGGGTTGCCTTTATAGT
>NW_006399953.1:39212-59174 GCF_000299155.1 Elephantulus edwardii
ATAATTATTTAAAACTATCATTCATTTCACACCATTAAAATTTTGCTGAAGATTATTCAGAATTCCTTGCAGTAGTACATTGACAGGGAACTTCCAGAAATACGACCTGGATTCAGAAGATGATATGGAACACAAAATACCATTTCTGATACTAGTTGTATCTTAACTGAAAGCAGAGAATACAAGAAAGTTGTTTATCCATCTTATATTTACTATGCAAAGACATTCAACTGTGTGGATCATAACAAATAATGGGTAACATAGTGAAGAAAATTAGTCCTAGCTTGTAAGTATGTAACCCATACAGAGATGGGAGTTAGTTATTCAAACAGAACAAGAGGACAATGTTTTGTTTAAAATCAGGAAAAGTGTGTCAAGATTGTATCCTTTTACCATATTTTTTTGTTGAAAAAAAATAATCTGAGAAGCTGAGTTATATGAAGAAGGTATCAGGATCAGGACTGAAAGAAGATTCATTAACAACTTGCAATATTCAGATGGCATGATTTTACTTGCTGTAAACAAAGAGGACCTGAAACACTTACTGGCAATGATCAAAGGCTGCAATCTCATTACAGATTGTTGTTGTTGCTGTGTACCGTGGAGTCTGGACTGACACATAGCCGACCCTCCCATGGGTGTTCATAGGCTACAAATCTCATGGGAGGAGATTGTCCATCTTTCTTCCATTGAGCACCTGGTGGATTTGAACAATGTACCTTTGGGTTGGCAGTACAATTATTACCACGAAGGCACACACTCCTTCTAGTATGAATCACACCTCAATATAAAGAAAAAAGAAATCCTTACAAACTCAAGAAGCAACATTAGAATAATAGGAGAAAAGACTGAATTTATCAAGAATTTCATCTTAGTCAGATCCACCATCAAATCCATCAATTGAAACAACAGTCAAGAAATCGATTAGCATACTGCATTGGGCAACTTTACAAAAAAAATTCTTTAAAGAATAAATAAGTAACTCGAGATGTCACTTGGAGGACTTAGACCTGATCCAAACCACGATATTTTCTATCACCTCATATGCATGCAAAAACTAGATAGTGTGTAAGAAAAACTGAAGAAAAATAGATGCATTTAAATTATGTTGTTGATGAAAAATACTGAATATGCCTTGAATCACCAGAAGAATAAAAAAATCTACATTGGGAGAGCTATGCCCAGAATGTTCCTTAGAAGTGAGGATATCAAGACTTTGTCTCACATGTTTTAGGCCTGGTATCAGGAGAGACCAGTCCCTGGAAAAGGATATTATTCTTGGAAAAAATGAAGGGTCATCAAAAAATAGGAAGACCTTCGATGAGATGGATTAACACAGTGCCTATAATAATGTGTTCAATTATAGTAATGACCGTGAGGCTGATGCAAGACTGGACAGTTTCATTCTATGATTCATAAAATTATGAGTCAACATTAACTCAATGGCATGTAACAACAACAACAACATTATTATCAATGCTAGTATTATTATTATTATTGTTATTATTATTATCACCTCCTTTCTATCCAATCAGTTGACAGCGACAACATCTTGTGGGAGGAAAATAAATTTAATAGAAGAAAAGTAAAACTCTAATTATATGTATCATAACATTTTAGAGTTGAAAATTAGTCTTGTTGGGACTTGTTTTCATATGGGGAAACTGAGGCAATGTGCTGTGGAATCATAGACCAAAGGCCATCCAGGGAATCAATAAAGGAACCTGGAATTGAACCCAGATGTGGGGATATTACATATGATGTTTAAGTTTCATTGGGTCTAATGAGATTATTATAATGATAAAATGTCCCACTTTCCCTCCCACAACCCAACAAAGCACAGGAGACATCCATAAACTGCAAGGGATACTGGAACAAACAAATGGCTAAGTATATCACAGTTAGTGTTGAAGAATTCTGTGTCTATGCTTCTCCTCTCAAACCCTTTCATGGAACCTCAAAGTGCTTATTAGTGACCTGAGCCTTAATGCCTCTTGTTTATCAAGAAGGCAAAGTTCATAGGCAAATACTGCAGGATGGTCTACAAATGGAAACTAAGCAGTATTAACTAGCCATCCCATACTCACTAAGGATAAAAAATGGACTTAATCTTCATTGTCACGTATCTCCAAGCTCAATAGTAAGTGCTCACTAAATACCAGTGAGATTATAAATTTCATAAGACATAAAATGGGACCAAGCTTAGAAGGTCTAGACCATGGTACAAAGAGGCTGACAAACAAAGCCAGAAATGCACAATCAGGAGAGGATAAAATTGATGAATGGGACCTCCTAAAGATTAAATCCCTGTGTACATAAAGAAACTTTTTCAAACAGGGTGAAAAAACACCCTACTGGCTGAAAAAAAAACACAAACAACAACGAAAAAACATTTGGCAATACAATCTCGCGACAAAAATCTCATAACAGAAGTTTACAGAATACTACAAGGTCTCCAAAAGAAAAAGATCTATAATAAAATTATAAAATGGCAAAAGACATGGAAAGATATTTCAAAGAAGAAGATATTCAGAAGGTCAACAGACACATGAAGAAATGCTCAAAATCACTGGTAATTAGAGAGATACAAATCAAAACCACAATGAGATACCATCCCACCCCAGTAGCAGTGCCAAATTTTAACAGGACAGCAAGAAGGAAATGTTGGTGAGGATGCCAAGAAACTGTAATTCACATTTACTGTAGGTGGAATTGTAAAATGGTACAACCACTCTGGAAGGCAGTTTAATGTTTCCTCAAAAAGGTGACCATAGAAACTCCATATGACCCAAGTATTTCACTTTTAGGTATATACCCCATGGAAATTAGAACTGAGACACAAACAGAGATTTGTATACCAATGTTCATAGCAGCATTATTCACCATCACAAGAATATGAAAACACCCCAAATGTCTAACCACAACCGAATGGATTGAGAAATTGTGATACATTCACACTATGGAATACTATGCAACCGGGAGCAACAATTTTTAAAAATATTACATAATTTGGGAGAGACTGGAAAGCATTATTCTGAGTGGAATAACTTTGTCTCATAAGAACAAATATTATATAAGATTATTATTGTAGAAATAGAAGGATGGTAAACATAAAATGCTGTCAAGCTTGTGGAGAAACTGGAATCTTTATCCGCTGTTGGTGGGAGTTTAAAATGGTGCAACTACCCTGGAAGGCAATATGTCAGTTTTTCAAAAAGTTGGAAATTGAAATACCATTTGACTCAGCAATTCTACTACTGGGAATATACCCTAAAGAAATCAGAACTGCCACTCAAAACAGATATATACACACCATGTTTATTGTTGTGTTGTTCACAATAGCAAAGCGATGGAAACAACCCAAGTGCCCATCAACGAACAAATGACTACATAAGCTGTGGTATATTCACACCATGGGATTCTTTGTAACACTGAAAAACAAGAAATTCATAAAATATTACACAAAATGGGTTACCCCGAAGACACTATATTGAGTGAACTATCTCTGTTACAAAATAGAACTGGCATGGGGGTTGGGAAGAGACTAAGAAAAGAGGGGATAAATAATGTACACTACTTTAAAACAGATGAGGAAAAGAACTGTTTAAAAGGAATATATGATTAGGTGTTATTTGCATGACAAGAGTCCAGTTAAGAGCTGCATAGCAAAGTGGACTAAGGAAGAAGGGAAAGAAATTGTGCAACAATGAAAGGATTTTTTTTTCAAAAATAAAAGCTAACCTGGAGGTGTGGGTAGCAAGGAAAATGTGCAAGAATGAATGAAAATGAATGGAAATCCAAGTTCTCTATAAACTTTCATTAAAGTCTCAATTTAAATTATTTTTTAAAAAAATAAATAGAAGGATAACTAGTAAATTGTGTATGGGAGTCCAAGGATGGAAAAGGTGGGAACAGAGGGGTGAGGATGGGCAAGGGGGAAATCACTGAGTCACACAATTTGGTGGGTGGAAGGAAAGGGTAAAGGAAATGGAAAAGATCTGGTAGGAACCTGATAAGACTATGTATGTAATGGTGGCATAGTCCAATGGTGATTAATTTTATAAAACACAATGTACAGGAATTATATGAAATGTGTTGTCAATGAAGGAAAGCATCAAACATACACTCACCAAAAAACCCAACTATGTACAGAAATTAAACACATGTATATCAATCATTATATGCATATCAATAAAAATACCGAAGTGGGAGAAAATATGAGTGAGATTAAATCCTTACTGCCTGTCTCCATTCTCACATCTTTAAATCCCTAGATTTATGTTAATTAAATATAAGTACTATATCCTGTTAATAGACATCATCAAACTCCAAATTACAAATTTAACCTAGTGTATATAGATTATTTTACTGAAAGTTATCTCTCTAACGTTTACGCCTGCTTGGAAAGAGTGTCAATGTATACCATTAGGATGGTGCTGAATTCACATTCTGAGTTCAGAGGAAATATGTGATACAGGAGAAGATAGTCAGGGTATAATATGTTTCTAATCCCAGTAATTGGCTTGGAAGTAGATAAGTGATTCAAATAAGGACAAATTGAAATAAGCAGACTTTGTATGAGGTTACAAAGAGAAAGAAAGACTAGGACTCTATGTTACTGGGTTTAAAGCATGTGAGGCTAGACTTCAACCAATTCACTGTGGTGCTATAGAGCAAAACAGAAATGCTGACCTATCAGTAAGCATTTGACCACTCCACCAGCAGGGCTCCTTAGACTCCACCCAGAACCTGTAAATAAAGAGAAATTACAGCACAGAGCAGAGAGATGGACAGTAATCACTGTGTGGTGATATCCTGGCCTCGGTCTTGGTCAAAGCCAGCTCTATCATGCAGCACTATTTTGTGGTGTGGACTAACATAGTTTCCATAAGGAAATGGGAAGAATGCATAGGGTTACTTAGGATTCATCTATGTTCAATTGTTTCAGGAAGTACCGTTCAAAGATGCATGGTTCGAATCCACTAGCTGCTCCTTGGAAGAAAGATAGACACTCTCCTCCTCGTGGGGTTTACAATCTCTCAAAACACACTGGAGGGTCAACTTTAAGTTCTGGTGGCCTAGCAGTAAGAAACTACACTGTAATCCAGAAGGCACCTGGTTCAAAAACACGAGCCGATCTGGGGATAAGGATTGGCAATCTCCTCCCATGCAATTAGCTGTCTCTGAAAACCTTCTGGAGAGTCAGCTATGGGTCAATTCCAACTCGATGGTACTCAACGACAACAAAAGCATACGAAGAAGAAATGATGCAACTGAAGGAAGAAGTCCAAACTGTATGAAGGTATTGGTTATAAACAAAGCCTCAAGAAATAACAGAACACCAATTGAAATGTTACAGGTGGCTACAGTGCTGGAGGAGCCCATCTGTTTATACCACAAATTTGGAAGACAAATTACCTGGCCAATTTAGTGGAAGAGATCTGTATTGTGACCATTACAAAAAAAAAAAGGTATGCCAACAGTATGCAAAAATTATTGAATAATATCACTAATTTCATGCACAAGTAAAATCTTGCTAGAGATAATTTAAAAATGGTTAGATCAACAAGCAATTGCTAAATATTTAAATCAGATTCTGAACAGGACATGGAATGAGAGGGACATAGATATTGACTAGAAGCATAGAATACCAGAAAGATGTCTACCAATGTTTTATTAACTATGCAAAGATAGTTAACTGTATGGGTCATAACAAAATATGAATGATATTGCAAAAATTCAGAATTTCAGAAAACTTAAGTGTGTTCAAGCAAAGCCTGGCTATAAAAAAGAAGAACCCATTCAAACAAAAGAAGGGACACTGCATAGTTTCAAATTTAGACACATGTGCATCAGGGTTGTATCTTTTCATCATACGTATATGCTGAGCAAGTAATCTGAAAACTGGATTGTATGAAGAATGTCACATCAGAATTGGAATAAGACTCACTAACAATTTACCATACATAGAGGGCATAATTTTGTTTGTTGAAAGTTAAGCAGACTTGAAATACTGATTAAAGACAAAACCCTGGTGGTCTGCTGGCCTAGAGGCAAGAATCTACACAGCAGTCTCAAAGATGCATGGTTCAAACCCACCAGATTCTCCACTGGAGAAGGAGGAGCAGTCTCCCCTGTACCAGTTGGATCCGATTTGGTGGTACACACATTAATAATAATAATAATAATAATAATATAAAGAGGACAGCCTTCAGTGTGGATTACATTTCAACATAAGGAAGACAAAAATTTTGACAATTGGACAAGGTAAGTAACTTGTTAATTAATGTCTGGTAAAAAGGAGAAAGCAATGATGTTGTCAAGTATTTTCATTTCACTTGGATTTACAATCAACACTCGTGGAAGCAGCACTCAGGAAATTGAGTAATATATTGTTGTGAATAAATTTGCTGTAAAGAACTTTTTTAAAGTGTTAAAGAGCAAAGAAGTCACTCTAAAGACTAAAGTATGTCTGACCCAAGACATGGCATTTTAAATCACTTCATATGCACATGAAAGCTGGACAATAAATAAGGAAGTCTAAAGAAGAATTTATGTATTTAAATAGTGGTGTTAACGAAGAATATTGAATATACCATGGAATGCCAAAAGACCAAACAAATCTGAATAGAAGGGATTCAGTCAGAATACTCTTTAGAAGCAATGATGGCAAGACTTTGTATATACTTCAGATATGTTATTAGGAGTTTCCCTGGAGAAGGATATCATACATAACAAAGTGGAGAGGCTGCAAAAAATTAGAAAAGCCTTCAATGAGATGGATTGACACAGTGCCTGCAACAAAGAGCTTAAACAAAGAAACTATTATGAGGAGGGCACAGGGCCAGGCTATGTACTTCTAGTCCATATGGAGTTGCTATGAGTCAAAATCTGCTGGACAGCACCTAACAATAACAAAAATGGTCATTATATGCTTTTGATTTGTGTGTTTGGTTCTTGTTCCTGTGTACACCAAAACCTTTTTCCAATAAGGTGAAAAGAAAACCTACAGTCTGGGAAAAAACATTTGGCAATGACATCTCAGACAAAGTTCTCATCATGAAAGTTTAGAGAATCCTACAGGGTCACCATATAAAAAGACTCTTATTTCAACTACAAAATGGGCAAAAGACTTGGGAAGACTTTTTCACAGAGGAAGACATTCTGATGGCCAACAGACACATAAAGAAATGCCCAAAATCATTAGAAATAAGAGTGATGCAAATAAAAAATCACAATAAGACACCAATTCACTTCAGTAACAGTGTCAAAGTTTAACAGGACAGCAAACAATAAAGGTTGGAGAGGATGTGGAGAGATTGGAACTCTCATATACACTGTTGGTGGGATTGTTAAATGTTACAACCACTCTGAAAGACAGTTTGGCATTTCCTCAAAGAGTTGAACACAGAGGAACCAAGGTAGTAGCAGAGGAGGAAGCAGCGTGAAAAACTGGAGGTGTGGCAAGCCACATAGAAATGGGCCACCATGGCTCTCCTCAACCCACAGTTTATCTATAACTGAACAATTAAACAGTTGATTACTGGTCTTCAATATGAATTGAGGCTCACCATCAAGAGGACAAAAATTCCCCAAAAAGATAGCAGCATTATTCACCATCACAAGAACATGGAAACAGCCCAAATGTCCAATCACAAACGAATGGATTGAGAAATTATGGTACATTCACACAGTGGAATACTATGCAGCTCACAGGAGCAATAACTTTATAAATTATTACCTAATTTGGGAGGGACTGTAGAGCATTATTCTGAGTGAACTAACTCAGTCCCAAAAGGATAAATATTATATAAAACCATTATTGTAGAATGAGTATAAAGATCCAGGAGGGGTAGGAGAGGCTGGAAGCAGAGTGGTGTGGATGTGCAGGGGCAAGGGGAGGTTAATCATTGGGTTGTACAGTTTGATGGGTGGGGGCTTGAGGAAAATGTAAAGAATTTGTTCAAATTTGTATTTTAATTTTGTAAATAAGCTAGTAGGAAAATGAAAATTAAAAAAAAAGAATGGGAGAGTCCCACCGTTGACAGCCCCCCACTGCCAAGCCCACAACGCTGCGGCTCCGTGGGGCCACCATGGTTGGAGCCCAGGGACCCCCTCACCTGGGATGGGCAGCAGGTGCTAGGCCCACAGGCTGGTATGATGAAGCCCTGCACAGCCTCAGAATAAACTTATTCTAAAAGAAATTCTCAGAACCAAGATGGTGGAGTGAGAAGCGGAGTGAGGAGCAAGCCGTTTTGAAACAGGCCGCCATGGCCCTCCACTGCCTGTAGCTTAGTACTTGAAAATCTAACATTCTTCACATCCATATGTTGTAGACAATACAAACAGGGTCTATAACAAAATGCAACTATTATAACATTATACATTATAACTATTATAACGTTAGCACTGAAAATATAGTTTTTATATGTTGTTGAATACGGATTCAGTGTAACAATGTTCAAGACTAAGAGTAAAGGGAAAACAGATATGCCTTGGGGAAGGAAAGTCAACAGAAAAAAGAAATGTTTTCTAGAGTTGAACAAGAAACAGCAGTAATTTTATTAAAGAGAGAATTTTAAAAAGAAGTAGAATAGTGATATAATGATATTAAAAGTGTGAAGAAAATAGGGAGTAGGGTGTCAAATCCTAACAGAGCAGAGTGGGTAAGCAAGTCATTCAGATCTCAAACTGATCACTTAAAACACCCAAGTTTAGTAAGCTTATTTGGAGACACGGGAAAGAAAAAGAACAAAACCCAAACCTGTTCCTGTTTCATCAGAACCAGCTCATTTGACCCTCCATTAGTTTTCACAGGTTATCAATAGCACAGGGGAAGATGGCCCATCTTTCTCCCATGGAACAACTAGTAGATTCATAGCACAAGTCTTAACCCACCTAAGTCAGCAGAGCTCCCTACAGGTAAAAATAGTGAAAAGGGCCTTCAAAAGCAAAAGCAAAAGAACAGGAATTAGCAAAGAATGGGGCAAGGAACTGTAACTTTTTACAAGATTTCTACCATTTTTATCTTATTAACTCTGCACCTTATTCTTTTATACTTTTATTTAAACATTTTTAAAGGACTGTCCATTTTCCTTTGGGACCACTGTCACATTTCATTTAGACCTTTATTTCATGTACAGCCCCATGGATAACTGCCAGCTACTTTCCACCAAGAATTCATTGAGGAAAAAAACATCCTGCTTTTCCATTCATCTTATTGTGAATAGCATAAGCAATGTAGTTTCCCTAACCTTCTAAAGCTCAAAAACCTTTAATAGCATTTGGTATTTAGACATCACTTTCATCTAAGGACTACAGTGCATGTTACAACATTATCTCAGCATGTTCCTGAGAGCAAAGTGGAAGCAGAAGCTATTAACTCTGTCATACATATGGAAAAACTGAAGCAAAGAACACTCCCAACTCACTTGCTGGGTTAGCACCATCACTGAGATTATAGGCAGCTGTTGAGTCGTAGGACCATTGTGGGGGTTAGGGGGTTTCTGGGAGTTTTGACCTGTTTCACTTCTTAATCAAAACCACTTAACCAATAATTGTCATAGAGTCCTTCCAACTCATAGCAACCAGGATAGTTGTAACTTTAAAGGAAAATTGTGCTTGAAAATACAAAGAATTTCAGCATTCTTCTTCCTCTTCCCAACTTATCATTTTTCCAATTATTAACATCTTGATTTAGTGTGGCTTGTTTTGTTTGCAGCTGATATATCACTGATACAATCATGGACCACTATGAACTAATATTAATTATTATTAATTACTGAAGTCTACAATTTACATTTTGGCATACACTTTGCGTTGTAAGGTTCTGTGGGCTTTGACAAATGCATAATGTCCTATATCCACCATAACTTGGCTTTCTAAGGTCCTGAAAAGTCCTTTATGTGGGCACTTGTAAGTGAGCTTAATTATGGGCTTCGTCTTTTCCCACTTTTAGCCGAGTGATCTGGGGCCAAGGAAGGGAGATGAGAGGGGAGTAAACCACAGAGAGTGGGTGAAGACATGAAGAACTAAGAAAGACCAAGTTAATTGTGGGCAGAATTATATTCATGCACTAAATAAGTAAAAAGGTATTTGTAAAGCCTTATTGTGCAAAGCCTAATTGCAAAACCTATTGGGTTTTCGGTTCCGTTTTCAATGTCATGGGAAATCAAGGAAAGAGAAAAGAGTTATTGTCTGGTTATTAGTAACCTATAATCTACTTGGTTTACAAGAAATGCACTGGACATGATGAAAAACAAAGTCCTACTAGGAAACAGGAAGAATACATGTAATAATATTTTAGGGAAAATTAAGGTGCCCTGGTTATGTGAAGGTTAAGTGCTCAGCACCTAACACTGTCCTGATACACTCAGTGCTTCCGTGGCTCAGTGACTCCCATAGAGACTACAACTGAGAAAAATCAAAGAAACAACCAAGATTACAAAGCCTGCTTCAAAAAAAAAATTAAAACTTTAAAAAACAACACAAAAAAAAAACCAAGAACAAATACAACTAGCTCTACTGTCACATGACAGAAGAAGAATCAATGTTTTTGAAAGGGATATTGGAGACAAGTACTGAATAAGCCATAGCTTATAGCCAATGGAACAAACAAATGAATCTTGAAGGATGTGCAACCACAGTTGTACCTTACAGGCAAAGATAATAAAACTTTGTCTCACATATGTTGAGCATGTTAGCAAAGAGGGGACAGCCCTTGGAAGAAGTCACTATGCTCACAAAGGTAGTGAGTTGGCAGAAAGATGGACAAGATGGACCGACATCATGACTGTAATAATGGACTCAAATTCAGATAATGGAGCAAAGTTCAGATCTGTTGTTCAAGAGTCGATATGAGTCGTAGTACACTCAGTGACACCTAAGAACAATTTCACACTAATTGGAAGAGACTTGGGTATTTTTGTTGGCTTTCCCCCCCCCCTCTTGTTGTGTACCACTGAACTGGATCCAACTGGCATAAGAGGAGATTGCTCCTCCTTCTCCAGTGGAGCATCTGGTGGATTCGAACTGTGCACCTTTGAGACTGCAGCACAGTAAGTTGGAATCTCCTTAATGGCACCCAACAGTGAGGTGGGCAAATTTTGAAGAGCCATTTTTCAATCTGCCTTTCTTTTCTTAACACTGACCATACAATACCTTCAGAGCCTGCTCCCATGAACTCCCAGACTAGCCTGTCTTGGGAGAAAGTGGGCAGGAGGTGTAGGGGCAGAAGGGCAGGAATGTATGTGCAGGAATGGTTCCAGAAGAAGCAACAGGTGTAAATTGAGACTTAAATAAAGGACATTGTGCCTGTGAAAAGGAAAGGAAGAGACTGGACAGATAGACACAGGCAGCAGAGGTTGGGCCTCAAATTAAACATCCCTTCCTAGGGCCACCAAGCCTTCTTCTCCTAGGCTAAGATTCTTTCTGTTTATTAACCTTATTTTTGCCTAATTAAGTCTAAGAAAAAGGTCCCCTCCTGCACTTTCAAATCTCCATGCTTCATTTCCTATCTTCCCTCTTTACCTTCTGCTTGTCTTTCTTACCTTTAGCAGTGAAATTGAGAATGTGTCAATTTATGTCTAAAACTTCTGCCAGATGGTCTTTCAGGTTTTCAGTGTCTGTGGAAAAAATACACTGTAACTAGAATATTGCTTTTTAAGTGACTGTTCTGTCCAAGAGCTGCTTTTATTACCACAAAGCTACATCTTGAGCATGTCAAACGGTGCCTACCAAGACTGTTCAAGGGCCTATCTGCCAAGTCAATAGATGGAGTGCTGACCTGTGCAATCAGCAGTGCTGTTGAATGGCCCCAGTTGACCCTGTGCCTGTTACAGGGGAGTGAAAGTCCGCTCAGCATTGCTTCTAACAAAGAAAGGAGCACACTCTATTCTCAGTCCTGCTTTATCCCTTTGAAAGAGTGCCAAGAGTCAGAGGGCTGAGAAAGCAACCCAATTGCCAGGTAGGGAGACTCTCAGATCAGCCAACTATAAGGATTCTAGCCAGAGGGAAAGAAAGGATATGGGTTAATAAATGTCATCAACTACGAACTAACTTCTCCATTTATTAAAGGAAATGGGCCCCAAGTGTCTATCTGGAACAAGAACAGACGTTCAATAGCTAGTAATTCAAATAAAAAAAGTAAGTGACCATTAAGCATGTGAAAAGATGCTCAACATAATTAACTAATGAGCTCTGATGGTCTAATGGGTAAGCTTATGCACTGGTACCAAAGGTTATTCCTCTCTAGAGGTTTGAATCCACCAGTGGTTCGAAGCATGAAAGAGGGGCAATCTCCTCTAGTGTGATTTACAGACTCTGAAAACCCGGGAGGGTCAGCTATGAATTGGTTACAACCTGATGACAATGAGTTCCTTCTTGGGTGGTGAGGACCATTGCTGATGTCAGATGACTCTTGGCTGAAAGCAAAGAAATCCAAAAGGATGTCTGCCTGTATTTTACTGACTATGTAAAGGCATTGTATTGTGTGAATTATAACAAATTATGGCTAACATTGAGAAGAATAAGTATCCCAGAACACTTAATTGTGTTCATGCAAAATCTACTCCTAGACCAAGAAGCTGTCGTTCAAATAGAACAAAGGAACACTATGTGCTTTAAAAACTAGAAATGTGTGCATAAGGCCTGTATCCTTTCCACATATGTAATCAATCTGCATGCAAAACAAATCATTCGGGAAGCTGGTGTCTATAAAGAATATAGCACCAAGATCAGAGGAAGACTCACTAACCACTTGTGTTATAGAGATGACATAGTCTTGCTTACAAAAAGCAAGGAAGACTTAAAGTGTTTGCTCCAGAAAAGCAAAGGCATCAGTCTTCTGAATGGATTACACCTCAACATCAAGAAGACAAAAATTCTCAACTAGGTCAATAGACAATATCATTACAGATGGAGAAAAGATTGAAGTTGTCAGCCATTTCAGCTTGCTTTAATCCACAAGCAACACCCTTGGTACTAGCAGTCAAAACCCAAAAGACATGTTTCATTGGGAAAATCTGCTGTCAAGAACCTCCCTAAGACTTCAACGATTTAGATCCTCCCAGAAGAGCTGTGGGTGAGCATTAAAATTACTGGTAAGTATATTCGTTTTCTCCTGGACACATGACCTACTATTTGGTCCTAAAAGCCTTCTGATGTCCCAACTCTTGTCACTATTTCTTAGTTGTTGGAATTAACAGAAAACCTCATAAGCAGTTCCTTACTTCACCTCTGCCTTGCATGCAGACTTCCGAGCTGTAAAACAACCCAGTGGCATTTGCTCCAGGACTTAAGAACAATAAATGACATAGCTGAGCCTCTACATCTTGTGGTTCCTAACCTTTATACTATAATAGACAAAGTGCTAGTCAATAGGCTTTTTCTTTTAAGAACTACCTTCCCTCTGTAACTTGATTTGTGCCACTATTAGAACCTCTACTTGGAATATTATTGCTTTTTAATTTTTGACTCGTGTACTTTTAACTTGTTAGTTAAATTTGTGTCTTCTAGGCTGCAACAGTTCCATGATACATCTTCAATGATACGAACATGTATGGCTAAGCACAATTGATAACAGTGCATCTAAATTCCAAAATCAATCTCCACAATAGTCTACCTGTTTCCAACTGCCAAAGGGGCCATTTAGAGTAGTGAGAGAAGACCTTCACCCTGAAACCCACAGCGTCCCTTTTCAGCAGGAAGTAGCTAAGAGAATACGCCATCCCCTTTTCCTTATGAATCAGGGTGAAGTCTCTCTCAGTGAGGAGTGATAGGGAATGGCAAAGGACAGACACACTGACAAAGGAGATTAATCAGAACTGGCTTTGACAAGCACTGTGGCAATGGGACAATTAAAACATACTTTCGGGGGGGGAAGAGGAACAAACTGGTGGGGAGAGTAGAGAAAATAGTGCAACAATGAATGAATGGAAACCCAAAAATCTCTGTAAATGTTCACTAAAATTAATAAAATTTAATTAAAAAGAACACACACACACAAAGAAAAATATAAAATCATAGAAATGTGCAGCTCAGATATTCTTAATTGACATTCGACATATATTGTTTAAGCATAAAATAATATGCATAATATTATTAAATTGAAAATAATCTATCCAAAGTGGGGGAAAAAAGAACCTCCCTAAGGTAGTAAGGAGTTATAATGTCAGTTTAAAGATTAAGGTCAACCTTATTCAAGCCATGGCCATTTCAATTATTTGCTATGTATCTGAAAGGTGGGCATGAATAAGGATGACAGAAGAATAATCAACACACTGATTTGTGGTGTTAGAGATTATTGAATATTCCCTGGACTTCCAAAATAACAAACAAATATGTCTAGGAAAAAGTGCAATGAGAGTGCTGTTTAGAGGTGAGGATGTTGAAACATCATCTCACATACTTTGGACATTAGGAGAAGCCAGGTTAAAAGATATTGTTCTTTGAAAGGTGGAAGAGTCAGCAAAAAAGAGGAAGACTCTCAACAAGATAGACTGACAAAGTGACTCTAACAATGAACTCAAGTGTATCAGGGATGATTAGACTGTCACAGGATAAAGCAAGGTTCAGATCTGTTGTTCGTTGGGCCACTATGAGCTGTAGTACACTGGACAGCACCTAACAACAGTCCATAAGGAGTTGCATTACTAACTCAAAACAGCAAAATATTACTTCGTTTTCACACTGTAAGATAGCTAAACTTATTTTTAAAGAGCGAAAGAAAGCAATAGTAAACTTTGTCAATAATGTAGAGAAATTGTACCTTTCATTCATTTTTTGGGGGAATGTAAAATGGTATATCCAATGTGGAAAACAGTTCGGTAGTTCTTCAAAATGTTAAATGTGGAGATGCCATTTGATCCAGCAATTCCATTCCTAAGTACACACCCAAAGGAACTGAAAGCAGGAACACACACAGAGTTGTATACATCAATGCTTATTGGAACAGTATCCACAATAAGCAAAAGGTTATTGTTGTGTGCCATTGATTGAGTCACCTGTGACTCATAGTGATCCTATGTACAATAGCTCTGAATCTTACCCTATCCTGAGACAATCTCATCATCTCCAACAGACCTAATCCTATTTCTCCAGTCACTCAGTCAATCCATCTCATCCAAGGTCTTCCTTTCCTGTACCTTCCACCTTCCAAGCATGAAGTCCTTCTCCAAGGACTGGTCCCTCCTGGCCATGTGCCCAAAGTACATAAGACAGAATTTCAAAATCCTTGCCTCCAGGGAGCAGCTTGGTTTCAGCCATTCCAGGACAGACCTGTTAGTTTTTCTGGTAGTGCACAGTATGTTCAATATCCTTGAACCACAAGAGGTTCAGCACCACAACTCAAAAGCATCAATTCATATGCACACCCATGTTTATCATGGCTTTGTTCACAATAGCAAAAAGCTGGGAACAACGTAAGTGCCTATCAACAAGTGAATGGATAGAGAAGCTCTGGTGTATTCACACAATGGAATACTACATTGCATTGAAAAACAAGGAACTCATGAAATATTATTCAAAGTGGGTGACCCTAGAGGACATTATGTTGAATGAAATATCTCAGTCACAAAAGGAAAAAAACTACATACTTCCACTGTGGTAAAATGGGACTGGCATAGGGATTAGGGAGAAGACTGAGAAGGATGGGATAAATTATGTATATTGCCTTGAAACAGATGAGAAAGAGAACTATTTAAAAGCTATCTGTTTAAAATGTATATATGATTAGGTATTATTGTCATAACAGGAGTCCAGAATGAAGGCTGCATAGTGGAGTGGACTTGAGGGGAGGGATTGTATAACAGTGAAAGAATTTTCCTTTTACTTTTCAAAGATAAGAACAAACTGGAGGGTAGAGGTGGGCAGAGAGAAAAGTGCAGCAATGAATGAATGGAAATACAAAATCTCCCTAAATTTTCTTTAAAATTAATAATAATAATAAAAAGAAAAAGCATCAATTCTTCTATCATCCTTAGTCATCTGTCTAATGCATAGCAAGTAATTGTGAAGACAATGGCCTGAGTATTAGGTTCACCTTAGTCTCTAGACTGACATTGTTGCTCTTCGGTACTCTAGAGAGGTCCCTCACAATCAATTTTCCCAATAAAATTTCTTTTGATTTCCTGATTGCTGGTAACAAGAGAGTTAATTGTGGAACCAAGCAAGCTGAAGCTGTTAGCAATCTCGATCTCTTCCCCATCCATCATAAAGCTGCCAATTGGCCTGGTGGTGAGAATCTTTGTTTTCTTGACATTGAGCTTCAATCCATATTGAAGACTACAGTCCTTGACCTTCTGCAGCAAATGCCTCATGTCTTCATCAGTTTTAGCAAGCAAGGTTGTGTCATCTTCATAATGCAGGTTGTTGATGAGTCTTCCTCTTATCCTGATGCCACATTCCTCCTCATAAAATCCAGTCTCCTGAATGACCTGCTCTACATATAAATTGAAAAGGTATGGAGATAGGATGCATCCCTGATGCACACACCTTTCCTGATCTTGAATCTGCAGTGTTTCTCTGCTCTGTTCTCACTACTGATTCCTGATCCAAGTATAAGTTTCACATTAGCACAATGAAGTGCTCTGGGATTCCCATTCTTCTCAAGGTTAGCCACAGTTTATTGCAATCCACATAGTCAATGAAACACAGTTAGACACTCGTCTTGTACTCTCTACTTTCAGCCAAGATCCATCTAATATTGGCTATAATGTCTCTAGTGCCATGGCCTCTTCTAAACCCAGCTTGCACATCTGGCAGTTCTCTGCTGATGTATGGGTCCAGTCATTTTTGAACAATCTTCAACAAGATCAAGAAGTTAAGGAGCTGAGCAGAAGATTTCAAAGGGGAGTTTGGGAAGACAAACCAAAGTACTATAATGAAATGTAAAAGGAGCTAAAGTCAGAAAGTTGAAAGGGACAAACTCAGCATTTCTTAAGCTGAAGGAACTGAAGAACAAATTAAAACCTCAAGTTTCAATACTTAAGGATGCTGACAGCAGAATGTTAAATAACCCAGAAAGCGTTAAAAAAAAAAGAAAAAAAGATGGAAAGAGTACATAGAGTCACTATACCCAAAAGAACTGGCTGACAAAGAAAAATTTTATGAAACAACATATAATCAAGAGCCTACGGTGATGAAAGAGGAAGTTCAAGCTGCTCTGAAAGAATTGACAGGAAACAAGTCTCCAGGAATTGATAGAATACCAATTGACATTTTTCAACAAACAGATGCTTCCCTGGATTTGCACACCAGGTGGTGTCAAGAAATCTGGAGGTCAACTACCTGGCCAACTGACTGAAAGAGATCCATATTTACTCCCATCCCAAAAAGAGGTGACCAGACAGAGTGTGGAAATTATCAAACAATACCACTAATATCACATGCAAGGAAGATCCTGCTGAAGATTATCCAAAAATGACTGGAACAAAAATTACTGGAACATCAAGAGAGAACTGTCAGAAGTGCAAGTTGGGTTTAGAAGAGACAAAAGGTAGAAAGAGCCTCATGGATGGCTAAATAGGAGATAAATGGATAAATGAAAGTAGTACATACATGTTGTTGTTTGGTGATGATACCATGGAATCTCTTCCAACTCAAGTGATACTGTGTACAATAGAATGAACACTATTTTTTCATGCATGATTTTCACTATCATCATTGTATTTGAACCCATTGTTGCCACCACTGTGCCAGTCTATGTCATGGAAGGTCTTCCTCCTTTTCTCTGACCTTGCACTTTTCTAAGTGGTACACACAAAAAATGGACTACTTATCAAACATAGATATAAATGAAGACCTGATCACATGCTATGACATGGATGAATCTTGAAAGCATTTTGCTGAGTAAAATATGTCAATAACAAAGGGATAATTATTATGATTCCACCTCTATGAAATATCTAGACTAGGCAGGTATACAACACCAGTGGAAGCTACAATCAAGAGATCAAACAATGTATTGCCATGAGCAAACCTGCTGCCAAGGACCTTCTTAAAGTGCTAAAGAGTAAGGATATCTGCTTAAAGACTAAAATGTGCCTGACTTGAGCCATGGTTTTTCAATCTTCTCATATTGGACAATGAATAAAGTTGGACAATGAATAAAGAAGATTGAAGAATTGATCATGGTGAAGAATATTAAATATATCATGGACCGCCAGAAGAATAAACAAGTCTGTCTTGGAAGAAAGGCAATCAGAATGTTCCTTTTTAAGAAAAGATGGTGAGACTTCATCTCAGTACTTTGAGCATGTTACCAGGAGGGACCAGTCTTTAGAGAAAGGCATTCTATTTTAGTCAAGTGGAGGGTTAGGGGAAAGAGAAGATTCAGAGAGATGAATTGAGACAGTGGTTTCAGCAAATGTGAAAATTACATAGGATTAGGTAATATTTTGTTCTGTTGTACAAAGAAGCATACTGCATCAGCACCAAGCCCAAAGAACTTAACACAGAGACTAATATTCATTAGTGTTTCACATGAATTCACGGACATCAAGTTGCTTCTGACTCACAGTCATCCCCCATTGGGTTTTCAAGGCTATAAATCTTGATGAGAGAACTCTTAGTGATTGGAGTCTAACTGTTGGAGATGTGTGACCTTTTGGTTAGCAGTGCAACACACCACAGACTATGCTGCCAGAGCTCCTTATCAGTGTTTACCAGAGCAGTAAGGAGATGTGCTGCCAACCCAAAGGCACACAGTTCAAATCCACCAGCTACTCCATGGGAGAAAGATGAACAATCTCCTCCTGTGCCATTAACTGTCTCTGAAAACTCCCTCGACAGTACATGAAAGTGGAGGTGAGGAGACAGCAAGGAGGAGTGCAGCCAAGATGATGGAACGTTTGGGGAATGGAAAAAGAACAAAATAATGACTGCAATTATTCCCAGTTAATTGTATATGTTAAGATTGGGAAAATTGTACAATATTTGTTACATAAATATTACCATAATAAACTATTTTAACATTAGTTTTAATAAAAGGACAATTGTGACTATGTAACAGAGCCTAACTTGGTAGTTTCTGTGCACTGGATCAGTCCTCGCTTCCCAGCTCTTCAGTGTACTCCCTCCACTTTGCTGTTCCACCATTCCCTGTCCATTCACTTAAATGTAAAGAACTAATTCAAGACCCCGAGACACTCTCTCATCATCACTCAACACAGAATCTCTGAATACAGTTAAACAGTTCCCTAATCTATACAGGATAATTGATTGGTTAGTGCTGGAGCCCAGCCGCCATCCACTGACAGACCCAGCACACCCAAGCAAGGAAGGCGATTACTCATTTTTCTCTCCAGGAGATTCGAACCACCAGAGAGAACCAATCATTGAGTTACCAGCACAACTCCCAGAACTCCCTCAATCCAAGCAGGTTTAACTTGACTTGCAACTTAACTAGAAAAAAGGCAGCTCTGGGGCGGGAGAATGGGGAAGTGGGGAGAAGAAATCTCCTCCCATACAAGTTACAGCCTCTGAAAACATGTTGGAGGATCAGCTCTGAGTTAGCACTGAAAGAGCTTTTAGTAAAGTCTATCTGTCTTGATTGTTACACTCTTTCAAGAGCTATTTGCTCTTGCTGTGTACCATGGAGTTGGAACTAACCCACAGCTGACACTTTAGGAGATTTTTGGAGGTAAGAAATTGCACAGAAAGAGATTATCCATCTTTCTCTCACAAAGCAGTTGATAGATTCGAAATACATACCTTTGCACTGGCTGGAAACAGAGACTACCAGAAGAATGCCTATCTCTGTTTTATTTTTTTATTAAATTTTATTAGTTTTAATGAACAT
Source organism: Elephantulus edwardii (assembly GCF_000299155.1). Taxonomy (NCBI): domain Eukaryota; kingdom Metazoa; phylum Chordata; class Mammalia; order Macroscelidea; family Macroscelididae; genus Elephantulus; species Elephantulus edwardii. The sequence goes on from NW_006399953.1 coordinate 59,011, forward strand.
TTACAGAGATTTGGGGTTTTCATTCATTCATTGTTGCACTGTTTTCTCCACCCTCCTCCCCAGTTCGTTCTTCTTTCCCCCCCATGTCTGTTTTAATTGCCCAATTGCCACAGTGCTTGTCAAAGTCAGTTCTGATTAATCTCCTTTGTCAGTGTGTCCCTTGC
>NW_006399953.1:66028-72348 GCF_000299155.1 Elephantulus edwardii
CCCTTAGGTGCTCTCCAAGATAATCAGCCCCAGTAAACACAGATAAGATCCTACCGGCCTTTCTTCTGCCAGGTTAGTTCCACAACAGCTCGGTTGATAGCTCCAGGTGATGGCTGGATTCAGTGGTGGTGCCCTGAGGTCACAGGTCTGTGGTGGGGGCTGAGATGGGTGGTTGTGGAGCTGGAAGGGGGGCGGGTGAAGGGGAGGAAAGCAAGGGACTAGGGGGTTAAGGAGCGCAGGGCTTGGACACTACCACCAAGAGGTGGTGGCGGGGCTTGGGCGCTGCTGGTTGTTTATGCAGCAGCACCCTGTGTGTCGGGGGTCACACAGGTGCGGGCTGCAGGGGTGTCGCACAGTGGTGGGTAGTCTTTGCTCCTCTGGAGTTCCGCGGTGGATCTATCTCTGTTTTATTGAGTATGCAAAGACATTTGACTGTGTGGATCATATAAAACTATGGCTAACTGAGAAAAATGGGAATCCCAGAACATTTAACTGTGCTCATGAAAAATCTTCACCTAGATCAAAAACCTGTTGCCTGAAAGGAGCAAGAGAATACTGCAGGCATGGTGTAAAATCAAGAAGAGTGTGCATCAGAAATGTATCCTTTCTCTATACCTATCCAGTCTGTATGCTGAGTAAATAATTCATAAAGCTGGACTCTATGAGGGGGAATGTGGCATCAGGATTGGAGAAAGACTCATTTACAACCTGCATTGTGGAGGTGATGCAACATTGACTGCTGAAAGTGAGAAGAAACATTTGCTACAGAAGACCAAGGACTACAACCTTTGGTATGGGTTACATCTCAACATCAAGAAAACAGAGGTCCTTATGATTGGGCCAATAGACAACACATGATAGGTGGAGACAGGTGGAGGAAAGATTGAACTTTTCAATTCTTTCACCCTGCTTGAATTAACAATATACAGGTCGGAAGATGTGGACACAAACTGTATTGGTCAAGTCTGCCATCAGGGACCTTTCCAAATTATTGAAGAGTAAGGATGCCAGTTTTAGGAATAAAGTGCATCGGATTTAGGCCATAGTCTTTTTAATCACTTCCTATCCATCTGAAATCTGGACATTAAATAAGGATGACAAAAGAAAAATTGATGCCTTTGTGTTGTGTCGGAGAACCTTATTGTGTATCCTATGGGCTGTCAAAAGAACAAACAGGTATGTCATGGAAAATGTACAGCTAGAATACTCCTTGGAGACAAAGATGGTGAAGCTTCATCTCTCATACTTTGGGTATGTTGCTAGAAGAAGCTATTCCTTGGAGAGGGACATCATGCTTGGATAGATGAAGGGCCAGCAAAAGACAGGAAGACCCCCAATGAGATGGATTGACACAGTGACTGCAGCAATGGACTCAAGTATGTCAGAGAGGATGAGGATGGAACAGGATAGGGCAGGGTTCAGGTCTGTTGTTCACAGGGTTCCTATGCATTGTGCTTGATTTGATGGTACTAATATAACAACAATAAGCCACCAGAGATACCTATATATAAAGATCTATCTATACAGGATCAAATAGACAACAGCACCTTGAAAGATTACCTTGTAACCTTGTAAGGCTATGAGTTTATATCAACAGGAGGAACAAGTGTAAATACTCAACAGTAAAATAAGTTTTAGATTAATGCCTCTAAGGTTAATGGACTTGTCCATAAGCTCTCAGGAAATTTATTTCTCCAGCATATTTTCTTAATTAGTAAATTTAAAAATCAAATAAGATACTCTGTTCTCTGGTCTCTTTTGAAAAGTTTTCCTCTTCTCATCAGGGTTTCATGTTCTCACAAAGTCCATTAATTGTCATTTTAACTCACCTGCACTGACTGGTGTATATTTGTTGTTGTGCTGTTGTTATGTACCATCAAGTTTCACCTGACTCAAAGTTGACCCTCCAGTGAGTTTTGAGAAATTGTAAACCACATGAAGAGAGTGTCCATCTTTCTTCCAAAGAGCAGCTAGTGGATTCGAACCTTGTGTCTTTGGATAGCAGTGCAACTCCTTATCACTAGGCCACCGGAGCTTCCTTGTGTGTAGCAAAACAAAACATTACTGGGTCCTAGGCTCCCTCTAGTGGTGTTATGGTACTTGATGTTCCTCAAATACCCCTGAAATCTGATCTTTGTCTGGGGCTTCCTCACCAGGCTTCATTTTGTATCTATGAACAAAGCATGACCTATGAGACTTGGGGAGATCTTCCAATATTTGGAAATACTTAAGCTTTAAAAGGTAAAGTTCTGCCCCGATTGCTTTTCTCCTGATTGACCTTTTGAAAGGCTCCAGGGTAAATCGAAAGCACTCTCCATGACTTCATCAGAAAGGCTGAGGTAATGGGAATTTCATACTACATCAGAAAAGCAATAAAATGAGAACTGGACCTTAGATGTACCACAAAGAGACATGAGTTCCCAGAAGGGAGACAGAATTTAAAGTTCATCCACATCAGCAATCCAATACATCTTCCGTTCCTTCTGCCACGTCATCCCCAAGGAGTGCCAACTCACTTCAGCCTACCTCCGTTGGGAATCCCAGGTTATGATGAGAATAAACAGTCCCACTGCTCATAGTACAAACAGCTCATGTAAGGTCCAATCCATTCTTTCTCACAGAAAAGACATACCTTGGGTGGCTAAAATGGTTAATGTTTTTGGTTGTTAAACAAAGAATTGGATGGAGGTTTGATCTATACAGACATGCCTTGAAAGAAAGACATGAAAATGTACTTCTAAAAACTCAGCATAAAACCACAGGGAGCAGTGCTATCCTTACACATGAGGGGCCATCAAATGTCAGAAACAGTCTGATGGGAACTAGGGGTATAATGTGCATTCTTTCTGAAGATTGTCAAACAAGAGTGTTATTTAAACGTAAGGGATGATACATGTGTTCTCTTAAGCTCTCTTTTGAGAATGCCGTAAAAAAAAGACAGTCAAATATTTTGGTTAGACACAGTCAAGAAGGAATATGATCCCCATCAAGAATAGAAAGATGTTAACAATTTCATGATGAAATTATTTTTAAAATTTTTAAGCAATTGAATAACAATTTGTCATTAGACATAACACATAGCCAAAGACATAAACAATTGGAATATTTCTTCTGAGGGGAAAACAAAAATCATTACCTTTGAGTTGATTCCAACTCATCATGACTCTACAGGACAGAGTGGAACTGTTTCACGGGTTTCCAAAGTCAAAATCTGTGCAGGAACCCTGATGACAAAGTGGTTAAGCATTGGGCTGGTAACCAAAAGGTCAGCAGTTCAAATCCACAAGCCACTAAAATGAGGTTGCCTTCTCTCATAAAGATTTACAACCTCGAAAATCCTAAAGGGCTGCTTGTGAGTCAGAAAGAACTTGATGGCAGTGGGTAGAACCTGTACTGACTGTCACATGTGAAATATGAGTGCCTGGCAGAGGCAAACCCTCATACAAACTCCACAAAGGGAACCATACCATCCAGAAAGACTCAGAAACAAGGTTTACCCAATTTGAAAGGTGGGAGTTGGAGAGAGAGCTGAAAGCATGGGAGTTAATGTTGCACTTTTTATCTCACTTTAAAGTGAGTGAATTTTTACAATTTTTATTTCAAGTTTATCAATAGCATTGGAAAGCTGCTGCTTAAATAATTTTTTTCTTTCAGTTCTCTAACTCTTGCATTAACATGGAATTTATTTTCATTTCAAGAATTTCAAGAAACAACATATGAACAAGAGGCAATGGTAATGAAGAAGGAAGTTCAGGCTGCCCTGAAGGACTTGGCAACAAATAAAGCCCCAGGAATTGATGAAATACCAATTGACATATTTAAACAAACAGATGCTGTCTTGGACGTGCTCATCAGGTTGTGACAAGAAATCTGGAGGAAAAGTACCTGGCTAATTGACTGGAAGAGATTCATATTTATTTCCATTCCAAAAAAAAAGTTTGCCCAACAGAGTGTGCAAATTATTGAACAATATCACTAATATCACACATTAGTAAAATCCTGCTGAAGATTATCCAAAAACTATTGGAACAATACATTGACAGAGAACTACAGAAATACAGGCTGGGTTTAGAAAAGGTTGTGGCACTAAAGACATTGTCACCAATGTCAGATGGATCTTAGCAGCAAGCAAAGAGTACTAGAGGAATGTCCATCTGTGTTTCATTGACTATGCAAGGGCATTTGACTGTGTGAATCACAACAAATTGTGGCTAACCTTGAGGACAATGGGAATCCAAGATCACCTGAATGTTCTCATGAGAAACTTGGACCAGGAAACAGTCCTCAGAACAGAGCAAGGAAACACTGCATGGTTCAAAATCAGGAAGAGTGTATCAAGGATTTGTCCTGTCTCCAAACCTTTTCAATCTATATGCAGAATATATCATTTAGGAGACCTGAGTTTTATGAGGAGAAATGTGGCTTCAGGATTGGAGGATGACTCATCAAAAACCTGTGTTATGCAAATAGCACAACCTGAAACTGCTTGCTGAAACTGAACAGGACTTGAAGCATTTGCTATAGGACTGTAATCTTCTTTATGGATTGAAGCTCAACATCAAGAAAACAAAGATTTTCATCACTGGGCCAATTGGTCGCACCATGATAGAGAAGAGATTGAGGTTGTTAACAATTTCAGCTTGCTTCACTCCACAATTAACACTCTTGGCACTAGCAGTCAGGAAATCAAAAAAACTAATTGCATTAGGTAAATCTGCTGCCAGGAACCACTCCAGAGTACTGATAAGCAATGATGTCAATCTAGAGTCTAAGATGCGCCTTATCCAGGCCAAGGTCTTGGCAATTACTTGCTATGCATCAGAGAGCTGGGAAATGACTAAGGATGACAGAAAAAAAAAAATAGATGCCTTTGAGATGTAGTGTTGGAGAAGAGTCTTGATCATACCTGCACTTCCAAGAAAATAAATAAGTCTGTCTTGCTTGGAAAGAGTGAAACCAAGTTTCTCTTTGGAGGCTAGAATTTTGAAGTGCCAACTCACACACTTTGGGCACGTGACCAGGAGAGACCAGTCCTTGGAGATGGACATCATACTCAGAAAGGTGGAGGGACTGCACAGGAAAGAAAGACTACAGATGAGGAGATGGATTGATACAGTAACTGGGGAAATGGGGGTAGGTGTGTTAGAGTCAGTGAGACTGGCTCAGAATAGAACAGGCTTCAGAGCTGTCGTACGTTGGTTCGCTATGAGTCAATGGCACATAACGACAACAACAATAACTATGCAAAGGCATTTGACTGTATGTATCCATGGTGTTAGAACTTTGAAAAATGGCTTTTCTATCCATTGCATTAGCCCGTGCTGGGAGCACGGTCTCCAGCTATCTCAACTGTGGATACATGGGCTCGCAAATTATCGACAAGCTTTGGAACCAGTGTAAGAAAGTTCTTTCCACACTGCAGAGAGACTGTGAAGAGACTGTGGCAAGGTGTAACCAGAGTAATCCTGGAGATGGAGCTAAAGTTAAAAGTTCTGCTTCTGAATGACTGAGAGCTGACTTATGACAGCTATGTGGCAAGGTTTGCTGGATGATTAAGAAAACCAAAGGTGGATTTGTGCTGCTAAACAGAACCTAGACTTTGATTTGTTGGCTAAAAAGTTAAACTGATTAGTCTGAACTAACTGAGGAATTGTGTCTTGGTTTTAGTCCGACTTGGAGCTGCTCTTCACACCCCACAGCCCATTTCCCTAATCAACCCCACAACTTTTAAAGTTTGTGAGTTAATTTGCAACAAACATTGGACCTGATGCTTCATAAATAAAGGAGCAGAAGCACAGGGTTGGCATGCCTGACCATGTAGCTATTTGTTTGGTACTATGGAGGTTATTGATGGGGTCAGTTTCCCTTTATGAAGTGCTTAGAAGTCAGACTCTGCCACCCCCATGTTCTATCTGCTCCTTTTACTGTATTGTAACAAATTATAGGTAACATTGATAAGAATAGGGATCCAAGAACTCTTTATTGTGCTTTGTGAAACCTAGACCTCGACCAAGAAGCTGTTGTTCAAACAGAGCAAGAGAACACTGTTGTTGTTGTTGTTGTTGTGTGCTGTCGAGTCACTTGCAACTCATAGCGACCCTATGTACAACAGGCCTAAACCTTGCTCTGTCCTGTGCCAATCACACTGCCTATGACACAGCCATCCCGATTACCCCAGTCACTGAATCAATCCACCTCATAGAGGGTCTTCCCCTCCTGTGCTGTCCCTCTACCCTCCCAAGCATGATGTCCCTCTCCAAGGACCTGTCCCTCCTTACAACATGTCCAAAGTATGTCAGACGAAACCCCAGAATCCTCGT
>NW_006399953.1:73283-93286 GCF_000299155.1 Elephantulus edwardii
GCTTCAGCATCACAGCAACCACGAGTTACCTCTGTACAGCAACGCACAGACCAGTGCTATACCACCTAGAAGAATGTTTGACAGGAAGACAATTTGAACCTGGCCGAGGGCCGCAGGCCCGAGGGCCCTTTGGGCTTAAGGCCGCCTCACATTAGCACAATCAAATGTTCTGGGATTCCCATTCTTCTCAGAGTCAGCCACAGTTTTTATGATTCACGCAGTCAAACATCTTTGCATAATCAATGAAACACAGTTATACACTCCTCTGGTATTCCCTGCTTTCAGCCAAGGGAACACTACATGACTTAAAATTAAGAAAGATGTGCATCAGGGCGTTATCTTCTCTTCATACCTATTCAATCTGTATGCTGAGCAAATGATTCAAGAAGCTGGCCTCTATGAAGAAGAATGTCGCTCAAGGTCCTAGGAAGTGCATAATTTTCCTCTTTGGGTAAAGCATAATGAATCCTTTTTGGGCTCCATTGACCTTGAACAAGTCAGATCATCTCTGCTTCTCCCACTTGAATAATGGAAAAAAAATAATAATATGTGCCCCTAATTTTTAACTTTGAAACTTGAAACAAAACCATTTCTTGAAGCTTTGTATGAAGTGAAAAAAAAATCATATTAAGAATGTCTGCCCTAAGTAGAATGCTTTCCAAAATAATTATCTAGGTGAGCTAAAATGACAATAGCAAAAAAAAGATAAATAAAATAAAATAACAACTTAAAACGTTAGAATAGAAGTTTAAGAGCAGTGATTTAAGTCACTGTTGTTAGGTGGCATGGACATCACTCTGACTCAGCAATACTTTGTACAACAAACAAAACCGTGTCTGATTCTCACACCATCCTGACAATCTACACTGTGCTTAAGTCCATGTTTGCAGTCAGCATATCAATTCATGGGAGCTCTGGTGGCCTAAAGGTAATGAATTCTACTACCAAACCAAGGGCAGAAGGTTTAACTCCATTAGTGGCTCTGCAGCATAAAGACAGGGAATCTCCTCCTGTGAGATTTACAGCCTCAGAAAACCCACTGCAGGGTCAGCTGTGAGTTTTTTTCGACTGGAGGGCACATAATAACATTATCAATTTATCTCATTGAAGACCTTTCTCTCCTTCACTGGCCTTCTGCTTTTCCACGCATAATGCCTTGATGTCTTTCTTTAGGGACTGGCTCCTCTTGGCATCAGGCCCAAAGTAAGTGAGAGAATGTCTCACCACCCCTGCCACTAGAGATACCTTGGCTGCATTTCTTCCAAGACAGATTTGTTTGTTCTTTTTGGCAGCCTGTAGTATATTCAATACTTTTTTTGTCATCTCTGCAATGCAAAAGTATCAGTTCTTTGATCTTCCTTAGTCATTGTCCAACAATGTTGAAAAAGGATCCCTGGTAGCATAGTGTGTGACACATCAGCCTGCTAACTATGTGGTGAGGGATTAGAATAAAGCTGGTGTAATTGCACTGCCAACCCAATGGCATGCGGTTCAAATCCACTAGCTGCTCCACTGGAGAAGGCTAGGCAACCTCCCCTGTGAGATTAACTTCTGAAAGCCAGCAGGAGAGTCAGTTACGAGTTGTTTCTTACTTGATGGGACGCACAACAGGAGGAAGAGAATCTGTGTCCTTCTGTAAGAGGAGAGCTCTCAGAAAGCCAGGGCAGTATCACTATGTGTTGGAGCTGACTCAACGGCAGAGGCTGCAGTCAGTGATAGTGGAATAATTTAGAAAAGGTAGCACAACTTCAAGAGCATAATCAGTGTTATTGAGTTGTACATCTAGAATTGTTGAAATGATGTGTGAATTTACGTATACTTTTACCAAAATTATTTCTTATAATCATAATATAAAAATATTATAATTATAACTATTATTATTATTAGTTATTCAATACTATCTGTCCCACTAGCCCTCAGAGTTTCTAAGAAGATTGCGTTAGCACTGCACAAGAAACCTCCATTAAACATTAGGGCCTCTGGAGCCTCCTATCTGATTATAGTCTTACTTATTTTCACTTTCTCAGAGTTTAAGTAACACACTTGGTTGTCATTGTATTGAGGGGGAAACCCACAACAACCTGACAAACTGTTAAAGGGACTGCAGCAGGACCAGAGACAAAGAGGGCATTCTCCACAAGCCACCGTGCAGGAGATTAAGACTGGGAGGAGCAGGGCCATCTGGGGCTCATCCCACTGGGTGATCAGATAACCAGAATACAGGCAGGATGCCCCTTATGATTACACCTCATCCATCTCTTGTTACACTAATGTCTCAGATCCAGGGCCTAGAGGGACAGTGAGAAGGGAGAGGGAGCCCCTTGGACAATCATTGCCATTCCTCCTCTGATTGAGAGACCAAGCCTTGACGGAAACATCAAAGCCCAGCCGTGGCCTCCAGGACTGAGAACCTGAGGTGGGATTAGTCTACAGACCTGAGGCTTCAGAGGAGGAGAGGAATTTTTCAAAATGAGCAATTATTAAACTGGGCCTTTTGTTCAAAAGTACCACAGCCTGGGGGCCTGTCCTGCCAGACCTTCCCCAGACCATGCCACATTCCTCCTGATGTTCTGCATGAGCTCAGTGGAAACATATCCACCAGGGAAACTTTTCAGAGGTTATCAGGAACGACCCAGAGAGTAGAACTGGGCATGATAGCTCAGCACCTTTGTGACTGGGTGCCTGGTCCACTCTCCTGGGGGCTACCTGGAAAGGTAGGACATCAATTTGGCTCCCTAGGAGAGAATTTGAGCCATTCTGCTAGGACAGAGAGGCCAGACGAGAAGGGAACAAACCTCAGCACCTCAAGTACAGACACATTGTACAGTAGGCCCTCAAAGGTGCTTCTGGGAAGCCAAAGAAGACTTAGCTATCAGCCTCCAAAGAATCAAGAAACCTTCTCACAGAAGGAGCTCCAGGAAAGAGAAAATGACTGTTGTTAGACGGTGAACTCACCCTGTTAAGATGAATGTCAAGGACTTGTTCCCATTGAATATATACTAAGTGTTTACCTACTGGCTTCTGAAAAGGAACCAAGACCTGCCAGAAACTCTGAAAGAGTTGAGTTGGAAGACTGGCTGGAGTTGTGTCACAAATTGCAGGACCCTTTGCCCAGGAGAAGACACCCAGGGTGCTTGCGGCCCTGACCCTACACTGATCAGGTACTGGGTTGTTGGAAATTCTCTGTACTTCTGCTTAGGGAAATATAAGGCTGGTGTTGAAAGCAAGTCTTTATCGTCTAACACTACGCAGCTCACCTAAAACCTTCAGGGCAGCAACCAGACTGTGCAAACCCAGACTAACCATGTAATTCTGACAAATGTGCATTTGATTATATGAAGAGTATGAGACGTATTGTTTAAAACTAGGACTATGACGAAGGTACCTAAGCTATTTGTAATTGCTGAGTATATTGAAGTCAAATTGTACGGGAACATGCTAGTCTGTGAAGATTGGCTGCCCATTTACAAGTTGTGTGACCTCAGAAAAATTTCTTAGCCACTCGGAGTCTCAGAATGCTCAGCAGCAAAATTATAAAAATTAGACTACTGAAGAATCAAATAAAATAACGTCTTTGAAGACAATTGGTGTTATTTTTGTTATTATTTGCAACTATCTAGGTCTATAAATTTGAACGAATAATACCCATCTCTGGGGCTCTGTTTCCTAGGACTGTTAAAGGACTGTACTTGCAAGATCCTGACATTCTCTGCCCTGAAGTAAAATGACTGGCTTCCTTTAGCTATAAGGACCAGTCTGGGGTGCATAGTCCTCCTCTGCAAAAGAGACCTCTGTCTCTATCTATCCACCCTCCCTACACTTTCAAGGAATTTTCCCAGGAAACAAGTACAATTGTATTCACTGCAGTGACAGCTCTGAGTTTCTTTTTCAAGAACCTGGAGCAGGCTGTTGGCTTTACAGTTACTCAACAACATAGCACGAGGCATGGGAAAGACTCAGGAGTCTTTGGGTCATGCAAGCAGTTAAGCATTTGTCTGGTAACTGAAAGGTTGGTAGTTTGAGTTCACCAAGAGGTGCCTTGGAAGAAAGACTTGATAATCTACACTCAAAAAGTCAGGGCATGAAAACCTCATAGCACACCGTGACCATAAGGCATGCTCATGAGTTTGTATTGTCTTCACAGCAATTGGCTTCTTTTCAAGAAGACTCATGAGCCCTGGATTCCCAGTGTTTCCAGGTTCCAATGATCTGTAGTTATGGAGAACATTAAGAAGTGGAAAGCAGAGGGAGCTCTGGTGACCTAGTGGCAAGAAGCTGTACTGCAATTCTGAAGGCACATGGTTTGAATTCACCAGATGTTCTCCTGGAGGAGTAGCAATCAGATCCAGTTCGATGGTACACAACAAGAAGTGGGGGGTGGGGGCTAAGGGGCGCAGGGAAGGTGGAAAGCAGCAGACTGACATTTGAGAATCAGCCCTGCCTCTCACCATTGGGAGACCTAAAATCTTCTACAAGAAGGAATCTTCCATGGGAAAGGGAGGACTCAAAGCTAAGAGTCACTGAGTTTCTGGGATGATGGCAAAATGAGGGAATACAAAATGGTGATGGTTGAACTACCTGATGAAATAAATAATGTCACTGAACTGTAAATGTGAAGATTGATAAAGAGTCTGATGTTTTGCTACATGTGTATTTACCACAATAAAAAAAATAGGTGCAAAAGTGATCTTATAACTCTACACATGTGGGGGGGGGGGGGTTGAGTACCATAGAGTCGGAACTGATCCACAGCCTGACTCTCCAGTGGGTTTTCAGAAGCAATTTTAGTTGCATCAGAGAAGGTTACCCAACCTTCTCTTATGGAACAGCTAGAGGATTTGAACTGTATATCTTTGGAATTGCAGTGCAACTTCTAACCAGTAGGCCACCAGAGATATATCTGTATATCTATATCTATCTATCTATCTATCTATCTATCTATCTATCTATCTATCTATCTATCATCTATCTATCTATCTATCTATCTATCTATTTCCCTTTATATATACATATATAAAGGGACAGAGAGAGAGAGATAAAGAGAGATAGAGACTTGGTGGCCTAGTGGTAAAGAGTTGCATTGCCAACTTTAAGGCAAACAGTTTGCTTTAATCCAAGATAGATAGATAGATAGATAGATAGATAGATAGATAGATAAACAGACAGACAGACTTTGGCCATTTAAACCATTGTAAATGTATAATTTTATGACATTAGTAAATCCACCATGCTACCCTATCATAATCACTATCCATTTCCACTCTGGTGGCTTAGGGTAAATGAGCAGTGCTGCAACTGCACAAAGTTCGAATCCACCAGCTGCTCCACGGGAGAAAGATGGACAATCTCCTTCCCTGGGATTTACCACCTCTAAAAACCTGCTAGAGCTCAGTTGTGAGTTGGTTTCAACTAAATGGTACAATAACTATAAATAGGAACTTAGTAATTACTCACATTTTCCCTTCCCTCCAGGCTCTAGCTATCATGAATATACTTTTCCCTCTGTGCATTTGCTTTCTTGAAGTAGCCTATGCTTGTCCTTGGTGTTTACTTATTTTATTCAGCACAGTGTTTCCAAGTTTCTTCTGTGTCATAGCACCCATCAAGAGTTTCATCCTTTTAAATGGCTGAAGTTAGTTTCCCACATTTAGTTTACCCATTCATCCATGAACACTTGGGTTGTTTCTATATATTGGCAATTGGTAATAATCTGATCACTGGTGTATACCTATCTGTTTGAGTCTCTGCTTTATAGTCTTTGAGATACACTCCTGAGTGTGAAATTGCTGAGGTCTCCCAACATCTATGAAGTCTACTTTCTCCTCTGTAAGACAGAGATATTTCCTCCAGGACCTATGTGTGTATGTGTGTGCCCATACATGCTTAGAGCAAATAGCAGTAACTGTCTGTGTTGAGACATTTGTCAGAAAGTATTAATTGTCATTGTGTTATGTTTTCATTATCACTGTTGTTAGTGATCACAATAATAAGGTCAGCAGTTTCAAGCCCTTGCAATCAAACAAAGGAGCCAAAGGCAATACGCCATTCAGGCATCAACTTCCTACAGCTCTGAATTTCACTATCAGATAGAAAAAAGACTCCCCGGCTTTATCATCCTGCATAAGCCATTGTTCATATATAACTCTGACTCTCCTCTGGGAGCAGGAAGCAGAGGCCCAACATATTCACAGTGCCCAAAGAAAGATCCCTGGTTCTGAAAATTATATCAGGTTTCCCCATGGTAAGGAAGATTTTTGGCTCCAGTATTCCTTGTCTGGTAACACTGGTAGTAAATGGTCTATTCACAAGTCTGTAAGCAATCTTGGAATGAATCTGAACTGAGAATAGTCACAAAGGGGTAGTAGCACTTGTAAACTTGTTAACAGAAACTAGAACTCCTCCCTGGGGCTCAGAGGCATGTTCAGAAAGACTCAGCAATTGAGGCTATTGTTAAGTGCCATCTAATAGACTAACCCTCTTGTTGTTGTTGATTGCCATCCAAGTTGATCAGACTTGCAGGACTCATAGTGACTCTATGAACAAAAGACCTAGTGCCTTTCCATAACTATCCTCATTTCTCCAAGTTCATAGAGTTCCAGAGGCATGTGGTTTAGGAAGTGGATGCCACTCCTGCTTCCAAAGACTAAGACTAGCAACCCTATAAACAACAGATCTGAACCCTGATCAATCCTGAGCCATCCTCATCATCTCTGACCTACTTAATTAAGCTCATTGTTCATTCCATCTCATTGAGGGTTACCGGCTCATTCATTGTCTTGAAAGATCTTTGCAGAAAAAGACAAGTACCCACATACTTTTCAGCACATACTGAGTTTATTCCCATATGATATACTTTCCAGAGGAGCAAGTGCAGGAAACAAGGAATAAACCCTTCCATCTCTCTGCATCTCCATCCATTCTGGGTTCTCTGATATCTCTGGCTTAATAAATTCAACTAACAAAAAAATTTAATTTTTCCACAGAATTAAAATGAGAGGGTAAAATAATGTGAATCTCCCTCTACAATAACAAAGAAAACACAGTGAAGGAAAATAAGAAAGCAATACTTTTTGCAATAACCATCCACAAATTGAGATACTTGGGAATAAACCTAATGAAAGACACAAAAGACCTTTACAAAGAAAACAAAAAAATATTTCTGCGAGAAGTGGTAAAAGACCTAAATAAATGGGAATATGTTCCCTGTTATGGATAAGAAGACTCAATATTGTGAAAATGATAATTATACCAAAAGCAATCTACATATTTAATGCAATCCCAATACAGATAACAAATTCCTTTTTTTAAAGAGATAGAAAAGGCAGTTCTCAAGTATATTTGGAGAGGAAAGTGACCTTGAATAAGCAAAGCACTTCTGAAATAACAAGAATAAAGTGGAAAGCACAGCACTCCCTGATCTCGAAACCTACTATACAGCTGTAATAACAAAAACAACATAGTACTGGTATAATGACAGGTACATAATCCAATGGAACAAAATTGAGAACCCAGAAATTAACCCATCTATCTATGGTCAACTGATACCAGACAAGGGAAAAAACCTAATAAATGAGGAAACAACAACCTTTTCAACAAACGATGCTAAGCAAAACTGGACTGCTACCTGCAGAAAGCTGAAGCAGGATCCACACCTCTCACTATACACAAAAACCAACTCAAGATGGATCAGAGACCTAAGTGTAAAGCTCAAAACCATAAACATTATATAAGAGGAAATGGGACTAAGTTAAGAAGGCTTCACTTGTTACTGAACGTAAGGGGTTCTTTCCATAGTCAATTGCCAAATAAGACAGACAGATTGCAATATCCAACGCACTTTATCATAGATCTGGAAGGCCAGAGAGATTCTTCTCGAAAACTCCCATCCCATCTAAGAGTGGTCATTAGTTTTTACAATTAAATTAGGTGTTATAGTTCCTAGTAAACAGATTTGTGATATAGTTTACATATGACTGAGAAAAACATCTTAAAAAGATAAATACTAGTTCAAATACATATAAGTTAAGAAAAACATCTTCAAAGAGATAAATGCTAATTACATGTAACTGAGAAAAACATCTTCAAAAAGATAAATGTTAATTCAATTATATATAACTGTAAAAATCATCTTCAAAGAGATAAGTGCTACAAACAATTGAGAAAAACAGTTTCAAAGAGGTTAATACTAGTCCAGGGACTAGCATTTTCTTTCCTGGTAAACAAACAGTTTAAAGTACTTTTCATGCCCAAAGAAAGGAAATAGAGTCACCACCCTGCTTGCTGAAACTGAAGAGGACCTGACGCACTTGCTACAGAAGGTCAAGGACTGCAGCCTTCGATATGGGTTAAGTTCAACATCAAGAAAACAAAGATTCTCACCACCGGGATGATTGGCAACATCATGAAGGGTGGTGAAGAGATTGAGATTGTTAACAGTTTTCATTTGTTTGGCTCCACAACCAACACTCTTGGCACCAGCAGCCAGGAAATTAAAAGACTAATTGCATTGGGAAAGTCTGCTGTCAGAAACCTCTCCAAAGTATTAAAGAGCAATGATATCAGTCTGGAGACTAAGGTGCATCTGATACAGGTCATGGTCTTTGCAATTACTTGCTGTGAATCAGAGAGCTGGAAAATGACTTTTTTTAATTTCTCCAGCTACCATAGATAACAAGCCTCGAATGGAAATAAATTGAACACATTATCTTATTTTCATCCTCTCAAACCCACAAAGTGAGTACTATTAAAAAGAGGAAATTGAGGCAAAGGAGGTTCAGTAACTCCCCAAGGTGGTACTGCTGCTGAATTACAGGCCCAGAGTTTAGACCAGGTCTGTACAACTGAGGATTTTCATTCACGTCACGATGGGACTGCCTTGGAAACGGAATGAAAGAAACTAAAGATTTCTGTTGTTATTGTTGCTGTTGTTGTTAGGTACTATCAAGTAAGCTCTGACACACAGTGACCTGGATAAAGCAACACTTCAGCATTACCTAAGTTTTCCCATTCCTTTAAACAAAATCTATTAAACATCTGTTGTTGTGGTGGTGGTGGTGGTGTACTGTAGAGTTGGAGCTGTTATAGCTGACCTTCCAGCGAGGCCGTATCACATGGGAGATTACCTATTCCTCTTTCACTGAGCAGCTGGTGGATTCAACAGCATACCTTCGGTCTGGAAGCTCAGCTTCTTATCTCCATGCCACTGGAGCTCCCTATATTACTACGAGCCAAATTAAGTTCCTGAGTGGTGCCAACCTCTCATCTACCAACTTAAAGGCTGGCAAGTCAAACCTACCACGCAGTAGTGTCATGGAAGAGAGGCCTGGAAATTTCCTTAGGTAAAGCTGTTAATCAGGAAAATCTTGTGGTGATCTTACCCTGTGACACTGGACTGACCTGCATTGGAATCAACTTGGGGACAAGGGATTTGGCTACTTTGAGTCAAAGGAGGATTTAGTGAGCACAAGTGGTTAAGTACTTAGCTACTAATCTTAAAGCCTAGAGATTCAAACTCACCCAGAGGTGTCTCAGAAGAAAAGAATGGCCATGTGCTTCTGAGAATTTACAGCCAAGAAAGCTGTGGAAGATTGCAGGTATAACCTGCTGCATGTGGAGTCACCACGGCTATGAAGGCCCCTGTGGAGGAGTCCGGTCTAAGCTGTGGCACATGGCGTTACCACAGCCATGAAGGCCCCTGTGGAGGAGTCAGGTCTGACCTGTCTACATGGAGTCACCTTGAGATGGAGTCAACTTGACAGCAACTGGAGGAAGGAATGTTTGTTTTTGTTAAAAAAGCAAATGTTATCACAGGTATTATACTTTAATCCACAAACTCTTTTTTAGGTTAATATTTCTTCAACTTTACTCAGAGAAAACAATCTCAGAGATGTTAAGTGGTCCCCCAGGCCATTGTTTTCTTATGACGTTGAGTTGGAACCAACCCATAGCTGACCCTCCCGCAGGTTCAGAGCCAGTAAACCTCATCATGAGAGGAGGTTACTTGTGCTTCTCCCATGGAGCACCTGGTAGATCCCATCTTTGCACCTTTGGGATTACAGTGCAGCTTCTTACACTAGGCCGCCAGAGCTCCTGGTGACAGCAGAGCCATGCTGTTCCTTGGGCTCTGTGAATAGCACATTTCCTTGTTCTGCAATGACTTGGAATGAACTGCTCCCTCACTCACCTGGCTCCTCACTTCAGAATGAGCTGCTCCCTCACTCAGGTGGCTCCTCACTTCTTCCAGGGTGGAGTCATGTGCTCCGAGAAGTGCTCCAAGAGCACAGGCGTGCTGCTGGTGGGCTTGGCCACCACGGCCTTTGTCGCCAACCTCCTGCTCTGCTTTCCCAATGGGCAGGTGCTGGAACCTGACAAAATCACAGACTTGGTGTGGTTTTTCCATGGCTTTCTAGGAGCTGGATTATTGGCACGACTCCTATTTAGTGACCTTGTCTTTTCCAGGTCTACTGGGCATCCTCTAACCATTTCACCTTGGGACTACCTTCTCTGAGCTCTCAGAGTCCCTGGTACTCCTCTTCTGTGTCACACATGTTTTAAACATAACCACTCTCTGCAGTGGGCTCAGCACATGTGCCATGACCTTCTGTTTGCATGCCAGCTTCCTGCATTAGGCTGTGCTCCCGGTTCTTGAACACCTTGAGAACAGGGTTCAGTTCCCATTCACCTCTCAAAGTACCAGGCTTAAACTAGAGCATAATACATTTTGCCAATTGCATGAAAGACATAATTTATAAATGGCATAATATAGGACATTTGTGAGATTCACAGACCATTATCCAGAAAAATAAATTGTATAGCATCTATAAAAGTTTCCCTAGGGAGAATTCTGACCAGGAAGATCACATGTTGGAAAGCTTTCCCTGGGATAGACTTAGATCGCAAATACTTGTAGCTTTGCAGACCATGTGGTTTCTTGTTGCAACTACCCAGAGGAACAAAAGCATTGATGAGCAATATATAAACAGACAGGATGTCTGTGTTCTAATAAGAGTTTATTTCTAAAAAGAGACAACCTGCCAGATATGGTGCAAAGGCTATGGTTTGTGACACTGAGATAGCCTGTGAGTGTATTTCTTCCTTTCTACCTTTGTTTTCATGTGGCTTCTCCTCTCCCAAGTGATCTTGCTTGAATCCACAGTCAGCACCCTTTGGTACCAGCAGTCACGAGATCAGGAGACAGGTAGAACTGGAAAAGTCAGCTGTTGAGGCTCTTGCCACAGTCCTGTAGAGCAAAGATATCAGTTTAAAGACTAAGGTGCACTTGATTCAAACCACAGTCTTTCTAATCACTTGCTATGCATCTGAGAGCTGAACAATGAATAAGGATGGTAGGAGAAGAATCAATGCTAGTTGTGAGTTGTGATACTGGAGAAGAATGCTGAATATGATTAGGTCCTTATGAAAGACTATGTGTTTATGTGAGTACCCAATGCCTGGCACTGCACAGATACTCAGCAAATGGATGGCTCATAAGGATCCCTCAGAAAAAGACTTCTCTCTATAGGTAGTTGTTATTTTCGCTGTTAAGTACTGTCAGGTCGACTATGACTCATAGCAACTCTGTGCATGGTGAATCTGAATCCTGACCTATTCTGTGCCATCCGCACGATCTCTGGCATACTCAGGCCCACTGTTACAGTCACTGTGTCATGTACAGGGACAGCACCCAAACACCATCTAAGCTTTCCAGTTACAGCACAAGGTACATGAGAACACAGTAGTGCGTCAACACCACCTATAGCAACTGTAACTCAGCCAAGATTGGCTCAGAACCTTGGCTAAGAGGCAGCCACATGGCAGGGTTTTGCATGCTTGGGAGGGTGGAGGGACAGCGCAGGAGAGGAAGACCCTCTATGAGGTGGATTGATTCAGTGACTGGGATAATTGGGATGGGAGTGTCAGGTGCGAATGGCACAGGACAGAGGGGAGTTTAGGGCTGTTGTACATAGGGCCGCTATGAGTCGCAAGCCACTCGATGGCACATAACAACAACAACAATTCAAGTCAAAAATCTGCACAGACCTGCTGTGCATCACCTTAAGTTGCAGTCAGTGCAGAATCACTCCACCACACAGAGGGTGCTGACAATTAAACGATTAAACGTGGTGTTGTATGCAAAACTCACAACATTCAGCAGCTCTACGGGTGCTTTTTCTCCCTCCTGCCTCAAATATACAGCCTCACACCTCTCTGCTGATCCAGCCAAGGGCATGGCTCCCTGCCTCTTCCTGAAGGGCAGGTGTGTACTGTTCAACTCTACCACAAAGCAAATTACAAACCCCTCTAAATCTTGCTGTGCCCATCTGTGGAAAACATTCTTTTTTCCACTACTACCCAACTTTCAATATACAAATGAAAAATATAGCAGCAATTCCAAGAAGGCAAGTAGATAGAGAAAATTTAGGTTTGCTTAAAGAAGTTCCCAGAATGCTTGCTAAAAGCAGATTTGGCAGAAGGTCCCAAAGAAAGCGGAATGTGGCCTGGCTCAGCATAGGCGAGACACCTTGTCTCCTTGCTGTCTAGTAAGAACTGATGCATGGTTGACCCTCCAAGGGTTTTCAGAGACTATAGTGCGTCTACTTCCTAAACAACATGCCTCTGGAAACTCTGTGAACTTTCAGAAACGATATAGAAAGGCTTCAGGTCTTATGTTCATAGGGTTGCTACAGTCGTGCTTGACTCCACAGCAATCAACAACAAATCTCACAGAAGGAGATTGTCTATCTTTCTTTCACAAACAGCTGGTGGATTCACACTGTGTACCTTTGCATTGGTGGTAAAAGTCTAACTCGTATGCCAGTTTTGCAGATATGTCTCCAGTAGCCATGCTAAGCAGATGGCTCCAAGTGTCTCCTCACAAAGAAATGCTGGATGAATGAAAGAGAACAGAATCACACCGTGAAGCTGGATAAAGACCAATGAGCCACGCCAGAGCCTTCTTTATCTTCTTTCTCTCCTTTTCCTTTTTAATCCCTACCTCTCCCTCTTTCTTTTCTTCTATCCACTTTCAGTCATTCTTTATTGTCCATCCTAGAGCTTTGTGTTTGCTCGGTCATAAGGCAGTGGCCATGGGTTGAAGAGAAGCATCTGTATTTGAGCAAATGAAGGTGTAGTTGCCAGGAGCTGAAGACAGGTAGCATGTGGAGTGCAGGAAGCAGTCCAGAGAGTCCCTGGCACTCTGAACCAGACACCTAGTGAGCTGGTGGCAGATTCCCTAAGAGAGATTTTTTTTTTCTCCCAGAGCTATCGCAACGACTGAGAGCTTGGAGGGAGAGTAGATGGATAATCATACTTCACTTACTTTCTGAAGGAGCTCTGATGGCCTACTGGTAAGAGGCTATGGTGCAAACCCCAAAGGCACATGGTTCAAATACACCAGCTATTTTGATGTGAGACGGATGAGCAATCTCTTAACTACCTCTGAAAACCCATTGTCGGATCCTACTTGACAGCACACAACAACTACTGAGGGAGCAGGGAATTGTCGGGCTGGGATCGGAGACAGACGGGAGAGAAGACTGAGAATCACGTCAGAAAGGTAGTGATGTTGAAACCCCAGAGCTAGTGGGGTTTTCCACGGTTGGTAAATAAAATGAAAGGAGAAAAAATCAGATGAAAATCCTAGTGAACACTCAGTATGGAGAGGTACATGGAAGAAGAGAAACTGATTAAGAGACTGAGAAAGAATAAGTAGAAAGTCGAGGGAAAGGAGAAAATTTTTAAAAACTAAGCAGAAAGGAAGTTCCAAGAAGGAATATACAACAGTTATAGTGGAGGGGACATGGCCTGGGCCTGAAACCATCCCAGGGACACAAGATGGCCAGTAGATCTTGGTTGTCACCATCCTGGGGGAGTGGCTACTGGATGCCACACTGCGAAGGGCTGGCATGAATGGAAGTCAGAGACTGGAGACAGCACCTGGAACTGTCTCCCCAGGGCCTCTGCTCTGTGTGTGAGGAGAAAGAGCCCTAGGCTGAGCTTCCCTTATCTGATGCAAAGAAGGATAGGTTAGAACTAGATTTCGAAACACACAGGGAACTCTCTGAAGATAATAACACACAACCATTTATTTAGCATCAGCTTTATGCAGAACCCTGCTTAAGGATCTATGAGGTTAAGATCAGAATTCACAGTTCCTGTCCTTTAATAATAATGATGCCAGGCATTTGCACAAAGACCTAAAGAGTATTAAATGCTTACACACACATTATTACACTTGCTTCCCACAGCCACTTTGTGAGGTAGGTATCATTATCTGCATTTTATAGGTGAGGAATGGGGCCCAGAAAAATTAAATCATTTGAGCGTGCCACACAAGTGGCACTAACTTAAGCCCTAACTCCATTTAGCTCTCCATTTCTCCATGCTCTGGGTTGACTTGTGTTCCCTCCACAAGATCTCTGGGAATCTTAACTCCTGTTCCCTGTGGATATGACTTTGGAAATGGGGTCTATGAAGGTGCCATCTGTTACTGTGAAATATAACTACCTTGGAAAAGAGAGGTCTCCAAACAAATATGAGTGAAGTCCTTAGAACAAGAAAAGCAGAGACACAGACAGAGGAACACAAAGGACAGACATATGCACCTACAAGCCAAGCAGTGCTGTTACTAGGGCTGGTGTCACCCCATGAGTAACTGATGGCATCATCCCTGACCCCATCCCAGGCAGCTCGCCCTACACCAGCCCATACAGAATCCTTAGTAATACTTATTACCAATCTTGGTCACAGACTAATATATTGTGGAAATAATAGTAAAGTATTGAAATAGAAATTTCCTAAATTAGATGAGTACTAGGGAGTTCTGATGTCTTGGTGGTGAGGAGTTGCATTGCCAACCCTAAAGCCAGAGGTTCAAATTCACCAGCTGCCCCAGAAGAAAAAGGTGGACAATCTCCTCCTACGTGATTAACTGTCTCTGAAAACCCACTGGAGGGTCGACTATGGGTTGGTTCCAACTTTACAGTATACAGCAATAACAACATATGATAGTTGTGTTGTTGTTATGTGCCATTGAGTTGCCTGTGACTCATAACAACCTTATGTACACAGCTCTGAAGCCTTCCCTGTCCCAAGCCAGTCTCACTGATTTTGACACACCTACACTATCATTACCCCAGTCACTGTATCAATTCATCTCATCTGGGGTCTTCCTCTCCTCCTGTCCCTCCACCCTTCTAAGCATGATGTCTTTCTCCAAAGACTGGTCCCTCTTGGCCATATGCCTAAAGTATGTGAGACGGAGCTTTAAAATCCTAGCCTCCAAGGAGAAACTTGGTTTCACTCTCTCCAAGACAGATCCGTTTGTTTTCTTGGTGGTCCATGGTATGTTAAAGACATACCAGCATCACAACTCAAAGGCATCAATTCTTCTGTCATCCTTAATCATTGTCTAGCACTCTGATGCATAGCAAAGTAGCAATAACATTATTTTGTACAAAAATTACAGTATTAGTATTGATCTGAATATTTTTTTAGTTTTCTCTTTTTTTCCCTTTAATTAAAACTTCATTCTCAAAAAGTTATTGATATGGATTCATAATTACTATTACCACAATGCTACAGCTCTGGCGGCCTAGTGGTAAGAAACTGCACTGCAATCCCAAAAGCATGCAGTTTGGGTCAGTTTCGACTAGCCAGTATACAACAACACCAACACCACAACAACACAGTTAAAACACCAGAGAATCTAATTAATGAAAGACTATAAAAACATCTGAAGTAACAAAACCAATCGCATATATTTGTATTGCTTATAGGTGAAACCATGCGATTTAAGAATCACTGTAACCTGATAATAATGACAGCTCCGAACAGAGCACAGAGATGATAAAAAACCTCTGATTTAGCCTTAAACACAATAACAACAACAAGCCAGGCTTGTGAAAAATGTTCTTGTTGTAATAACTACAGGGGTATTTTAATTAAAAAAGGAATCAATTTCTACGGAAATACTTCACAAAAATGTTATAGGCTGTCACTTTGGTGTCATTAGGAAGCTCTGATGGCCTGGTAGTAAGAAACTGCGCTGCAATCCCAAAGTTATTTGGTTCAAATCCACCAATTGCTCCACAGGAGAAGGATCAGCAATCTCCTCCAGTGTGATTGTCTCTGAAAACACACTGCAGGGTTAGCTTTGGGTGGGTTCCGATTTGACGGTCCACAGTAAGAACATCACCACTTTGGTGTCACTGGTGACAATGTCCACCGTGTGGTCCACAGCCCTTGTACCCCTCTAGGGATACCACTAAAGCCAAAACTGCCAAAGGCTGCCAGAAACCACTAGAAGCTGGAAGCAGGACAAGGAAAGATCTTCCCTTAAAGCCATCACAGAGTACATAACTCTACCAATCTCTTGATTTGGGGCCTCAAATTGATGAAACTTATTCTGTGACAGAAAACACTTCAGTTGTTCTAAGATACTCAGGTTGTGGGGTTTTTTAACTTTTCCATGGCAGCTCTAGGAAACTCATACATTATACTAAGTCCATGTGAGCAGCTGTCTAACTCCATGCCCATCTGGACGTGCATATCAATGAAGCAGTCAAGAACCTTAGCAAAGCTGTTCCAGGCAGTGCTGCTCCTCAGATAAGAAAGAAACTCACAGTGACACGGTTCCCACCGCCCTAGTTCTCCCCGCCAGGCTGACCACTGGGGGAAGGGGCTGTGAATTCCTCAAGTGTTCACTCAAGTGTTGTGCATGAAGACAGCTCCAGTAGCATGTCTCTCTTCAGTGGCAAGTCCCTTAGGCATCATCTGTCATTTCTGGAATAAGCCTAATGCCATCAGCAAGACTACTAGCTCAGCTCAACAATGTCTAGAGTAAAAACTTTATTCCCTGGGTCCACAGGTTAACCCAGAATTCCAGACGGCCACATGCACTTAGAGCTGTGTTTCTGGAACAAACACAACATAAGCTGAACTGGGTGCCTTGGGAACTAGAAAAGGACTATCATTTCCCTTTCTTATGGAAGTAATGGTTATTTTCCACCAGTATCATTTACAGACTTAATCAGACCATTAGAAGGGGGAAAACATTGCCACTGAGTTTTTATAAAAAGGGGGAAAATCACAGGCACACAAGAAGAACTGAGTTGGAACATCAGCGTTTACCAATAACCACCAGAAGTTGGATAAGGCAAGGAAGAGCCCTACCCTAGAGTGTGTCCCTAATGACATCTCAGTTTTTGGACTTCTACTCCTTCAATGTAGATTGCATCTTAACATAAAAAAAGAAGAAAATCCTCACCCTTGGTCCAATAAGCAACATCATGATCAATGGAGAAAAGATAGAAGTTATCAATTATTTAAACTTATTTGTATCTACAATCAACATTCTTGGTACCAGCAGTGAGGAGATGTATTGCATTGAGTAAGTCTACTGTCAAGCATCTTGCTAGATCACTGAAGAGCAATGATGTCAGTTTAAAGACTAGGTATACCTGCTTCAGGCCACAATCTTTTCAATCACTTGCTATGCATCTGAAAGCTGGGCAATGAATAAGGATGAACAGAAGAGGTGATCCTTTGAGCTGTGGTTTAAAGATGAGTATTAAATATCCCATGGAATGACAGAAGAATAAAAGGTATATCTTGCACATGAAGAAATGCTCCAAATCACTGGCAATAAGAAAGATGCAAATCGAGGGGGCGCCGCATTACGAGAGTGACCCGCGGCTCTGGCATTGTGACCGCGATGGCGGTGCAGGGCGCGGCCTCTCCCTTCGCTGGCCGCTCCCCAGCGACTGGCGGACCGACCTGAGTGCACGGCCTCGCCCTTCCGCCGGCGCGGGTTTACCTGCTGGCTCGAGAAGAGGCAGGAGGGGTGAAGAGGTTAAAGCAGCCCTTAGACCTTTTAAGGCTCGGAAAAGACTGAGGCCTCTAGCCCCTGGGTGTGGACTGAGTGACGGGCACGTTTTCCAATCCGGAACTCGGAATCTGCCCGCAAGGACAGCCACGAGGGGACAATGGGTGGGGAAAAAAAAAAAAAGAAAGATGCAAATTAAAACCGCAATGAGATACCATCTCACTCCAGTGGCAGTGATAAAGTTTAACTGGACAGCAAGTAATAAAAGTTGGAGGGGATTTGGCGAGAAAGGAACTCTTATATAAATTGTTGGTGAGATTGTACAATGGTACAACCACTCTGGAAGGCAGTTTGATACTTTCTCAGAAAGCTGAACATAGAAATTCCATATGACCAAGCTATTCTAGTGTTTGGAATATAACCCAAGAAAATGAGAACTGAGGCTTAAATGGAAACCTATACACCAATGTTAATAGCAGCATTATTCACCTTCGCAAGAACATGGAAAGAGCACAGATGTTCAACCACAATGAATGGATTGAGAAGTTATGGCACATTCATACAATGAAATACTATGCAGCACACAAGAGTAATGATTTTGTAAATTATTATCTAACTTAGGAGCGACTGGAGAGCCTAAACTAAGGGAACGAACTCAGTACCATAAGGAAAAATGTATGAAAACCATTGTTGTAAAATGAGTATGAGGTTTCAAGGCAGGGGGAAAGGTGGAAATAGAAAGGTGTGGATGGGTGGAGTGTAGGGTGTTAAGCATACAGTTGCACAATTTGATGGGTGGGTGGGGTAAAGGAAATGGGAAGGATCTTTTGTGGAAAAAAAAATGTATTGATTGTACCTAATAACAACATCAGCCTCTGAACTGGGAGAAAATATGTGTCTATTGTTTTAAGTGTCCAGTTGGTTGTATTTGTTCCAATATTTGCCCTAGGAAACTAATACACCCAGTAGAGTAGCCAAGCTTTTATAGAAATGTTTAATATGCTTTATTCATACATTTAAATAGCCTGGGCATTCAGTCATCCCATAGTTTACATGCACTCTATAAGAAGCCAATTTGTGACACACAAATTCGTAAAGCATTCCATATTTTTATACACGACTGCAGCAAAGGGCTCAAGTGTGTCAGCGAAGATGAGGATGACACAGGGTAGGACAAGTTCAAATTTGCTGTTCATAGGATTGTTATGTATCATACTTTGCTTGACAACACCTGAAAACAACAACAGGAAGCATCAGTCATTATTCCTGTCTTTAAAGAATATTATCTTCTGGGATTGGATATTGATTTCTATGACTCGCTTTATATCAAAGTTCTGAATAAAAGACATGAAAATGAAGTCATGGAAGAGAAAGACTCAACTATCAGGACCTTTATTCCTCTTCCTGTTTCTTACTTCCTCATCCCCAGACCTAACACATAATCTAAAGACAGAATCTTACACTATGCCTTCTTAAAACAATACTTGAAAGTTACCACATAATTAAGAATAAAAAGCTTCTTGAAGTCTGGGGGTTGGGTAGATAGGAGATCTCAGGGAGGGTCTCAGGAATTAAGTCAGAAAACCACAGGGTAGATGTTTCCCCCAACAAACCATGTCCACACCCCATTGCAATGAAAGCTAACTCACTCACTATCTACTCATCACCATTGGGTCCAAACTGACTCAGAGCTGACTTCCCAGGGGATTTTGAGGAGGCTGTAAAACACATAGGAGGAGATTGCCATATTTCACCCAAGGGACTGTGGATGAATTCGAAATGCCAGGCAGTCACTGCCATGCTTCCACTGAGGAAGCAGTGCGACTCCCTGAAGACTGTGGCACCAAGCTTTTGTTAGGTGCTTACAGTGGATGGTGACTCATAACAACCTTATGAACATCAGAGTGGAAACACCCTCTCCTGCACCGTCCTCACAATCTTTGCACTGCTTGAGCCTGTCATGACAGTTACTTTGTCTCTTTCCCACTCAACGTCATTGAGGGTCCTCCACTCTTTCATTAATCCTCTTCTTTTCCCAGCATGATTTCAGAATCATCTCAGGAACAGGTTTGAGGCCTTGAACACTAAGGAGCGAAGACCAGATGAGTTGTGGGAGGATGTCAAAGGTATCATCCAGGAAGAGTGCAAACGGTCATTACAAAGACAGAAGAGGAAGAAA
>NW_006399953.1:95121-96996 GCF_000299155.1 Elephantulus edwardii
GACTCGACAGCACATAACAACAACAACAACAGTCCTTCCTAATAACATGGCCAAAGTATGTGAGAGGAAGTTTCACTAGCCTTCCCTCTAAGGATCACCCTAGTTATTAACTTTGTTCAAGACAGATTTGTCTGTTCTTTTCGCAGTCTGTGGAATAGTCAATACTCTTCACCAAGACCTGTATCAGGTGCACCTTAGTCTCCAGACTGACATCATTGCTCCATCTGTCATGAAGCTACCAACTGGCTCAATGGTGCATGTCCACTGTGGAGATGGAGAAAATAGTGATGCAGTGCACTAGGAGAGAGTGACATGAAAAAGAAAAAAAAAAGTGGTGACTTTTGCCTGAAAACAACAAAGAAAGGATGTTTTGGTTTTGCGTGACTGCCACAACAAATTACCACAAAATAGGTGACTTCAAATAACATAAATTCTCTCCCAGTTCTCGAGGACACATGTCTGAAATAAACTTTTAAAGAGTGTTGTGCTCTCTCTGGAGGCTCTAAGGGAGAGAATTCCTTACACACCTCTTCAAGGTTCAGGTTGCTGCCAGCTTCCCTTGGTTTGTGGCCACATCACTCCAGTCTCTTTCTACATCTTCACAACCCCGTCTCTTCTGTGTGTTGCTCAGACTCCCAACTCTGTCTTGTTTACAAGGATCCATGTGATTATGTTTAGGAACTGCCTTATTTATGCAGTGATGGTATAACAGAAATACCACTAACGGGAGGCTTGTTGTTGCTGTTGTGTACCATAGAGTCAGAACTGACCCATAGCTGACCCTCTGGTGGTGGGTTCTCAAAGGCAGTTAATTGTACAGGAGGAGACCCTATGTACAGCAGCTCTGAACCCTTCACTTCCTGAGCCAGTCTCCAACACACCTACCCACATTGCCCCAGTTACTGTATTAATCCATCTCATCCAGTGTCTTCCTCTCCTGCACTGTCCCTCCATCCTTCCAAGCATGATTTTCTTCTCCAAGGATCAGTCTCTCCTGGCCACATGGCCAAAGTATTTGAGAGAGAGTTTCAAAATCCTAGCCTCCAAGGAGAAACTTGTTTTCACCATCTCCATGACAGGTCTATTTTTTTTCTTGGCAGTCTCTCTTCTTCAGCACCACGACTGGATGGTCTCTAGACTGACATCGTTGCTTTTCAGCACTCTGGAGAGGTCCCTGATGGCATATTTTTCCAATGCAATTTGTCTTTTGATTTCCTGACTGCTGGTGTTAAGAGTATTGATTGTGGAGCCAAGCAAGCTGTAATTGTTAACAACCCCAATCTCTTCTCTATCTATCCTGGTGCTGCTAACTGTCCCAGTGATGAGAATCTTTGTCTTCTTGATGTTGAGCTTCAATCCATATTGAAGACTACAGTCCTTGACCTTCTGCAGCAAAGCTCTTGAGGTCTTCTTCAGTTTCAGCAAGCAGAGTTGTATCATCTGCATATTGTAGGCTGTTGATGAGTTTTCCTCCAATCTTGATGTTATATTCCTCCTCATAAAGCCCTGCTTCCTGAATGATCTCTTCCACATATAGTTGAAAAGATATGGAGACAAGATACATCCCTGATGCACTCCTTTCCTGAGTTTGAAACATGCAGAGTTTCCCTGCTCTGTTCTGAAAACTGCTTCCTGGTCCAAGTATGTTGTTGTTGTTATGTGCTATTGAGTCACTTGTGACTCATAGCGACCGTATGTACAAGAGCCCTAAACACCTGTGCCAACCTTGTCATCTCCGACGCACTCATTCCCACCACTCCACTCACAGAATCAATCCATCTCATCGAGGGTCTTCCTCTCCTGTGCTCTCCTTCCACTCTCCCAAACATGATGTCCCTCCTTGCAATATGCCCAAATATGTCAGACGAAGCTTCA
>NW_006399953.1:97648-111760 GCF_000299155.1 Elephantulus edwardii
GCTATGTAATTTATGGTTCTTAAGTCCTGGAGGAAATTCCATCTACCACTGGGTTGTTTTACAACTCGGAAGTTCGAATGCAAGGTAGAGGTAAAGTAAGGAACTGCTTATGAAGTTTTCAATACTTTTTATAAGAAACATAAATGCAGGCCATACACATGGATTTCACCTGATGGGATGCACAGGAATCAGAGGGATTACATCTGTGGAAGTAATCATCGGAGAAGTTCAATATTATCAGTGAAAGCTAGGCCAGGTGCAGATGGTGAAATAGACTACTCATATGCAAGTTCAAATTAAAGCTAAAGAAGGTTAAATCATATACACAGGAATCAAAATTTGATCTTGAGTCTATCCATCCCTCCTGAATTTAAAAACCAACTCAGGAATAGGTTTGAGACCTTGAACACTAGTGAACAAAGCCCAGATGAGCTGTGGAAAGATATTAAGAATATCATTCATGAAGAATGCAAAAGGTCATTATAAAGAAGGAAGAAAAAGAAAAGACAAAAATGGGTGTCAGAAGAGACTCTGAATATTGTACTAGAGTGCCAAGAAGCCAAAGCAAAGGGAAGAAATCAAGAAGTTAAGGAGCAGAATAAAAGATTTCAAATGGCAGCTCTGGAAGACAAAACAAAGTGTTACAATGAAATGTGCACGGAGCTGGAGTCAGAAAATAAAGACTTAAACACACTCAGGAATTTATAAAGGTGGTAATGCCTAGCCGCGTCTACAGGCTGATGGCTATTGAGAATTGGTTTTATGCTGGCTGATGGATTCTCACACCTTGTTGAGAGTCACGTAAGGAACGTTCAGAGGTTTTTTGGCTTTATTTTCACCTCAACTGGGTATCAGCAGATTGGACTTGAGGGTCTCTCGCTCATAGTTCACCAGCATTTGGGCATGACAGATTTTAAAAAGGTGGTAGGACCCAAGGGCCATTGGCCCTGGGTCCATATATTAATTGATTTTGGGATGAACAGTCTTTTAAATGGTATAGCAATGGTCTATTTGCTCTACTAAGGTAACCTGAAGTTAAAGTAACTTGGATGATGAACAGCTGTGCATAGGTGTATCAAACACCATAATTGACTCCTCATTATGGGCAGTGTTTTGTGGAGCTCTTAGAGTGATTCCAGTTTGGAAGCAGGAGTGACATCCACTTCCTAAACCACATGGCTCTGGAAACTGTAGAAGGGCCCTGGTATTTAAATGCAGGGTAGGCCCAAGGGCCTATTGCTATTGCTGTTGGTTTTTTTTTTCATTTTAGAAGAATATTCTTCTAAATTGTACATCACTCTTCTGTCAATTTGCTGTACTAAGGTAATCTGGGTTTGCTGTGAAGCTAAACCTTGTACCATTGGGGGTCAAATGCCATAGCGGCTGCCCATAGTATTTGGTGAAACTCCCAGTTTTAAGACAGGTTTGGAAGCAGGAGTGGCATCCATTTCCTAAACCACATGCCTTTGGAAACTGTATTAATCTGATGAAATGACAATAGTTATAGAAGTCTTCAGGCCTTTATTTCATACGTAGTCTATGATGAGTCATCCTCAACTCAGTATCACTGAACAACAACAATAAACATGCGCACATTTCTTAAGCTGAAGAAACTAAAGAACAAATTCAAGCCATGAGTTGCAATGCTAAATACTGAATGATTCAGGAAGCACTAAAAGAAGATGGAAGGAATATACAGAATTGTTGTACCAAAAAGAAGTGGCTGACACAGAAGAATTTCAAGAAACATGATCAAGAGGCAATGGTGATGAAGGATGAAGTGCAGGCTGCTCTAATGGACTTGGGGGGGGGGGGGAATAAAGCCCCAGCAACTGATGGATTACTAATTGACATATTTCAACAAACAGATGCTACCCTGGATGTGCTCACCAGATGGTGCCAGGAAATCTGGGAGACAACTACTTGGCCAACTAACTGAAGAGACTGGGGGGCTTAGCAATCATATTAATTTTCCCACATTAGAGGAACCTGGAAATCTGGGTTCAGGATGTTGGCTCCAATGGAAGGTTTTTTCTTCCTGTAACTGGAAGAAGATCCTTGCTTCTTTGAGCTTCTACTCCTCGTGACTTTACTTGGTTTGTCACTCCTTTTGCCCCCTCTTTACTTTCACACTCACTTGTTTAATTTCTCAGAAGAGATTGATTTAGAGCACATCCTACACTAGGACTAGCTCATAAAAAAAGAAAGAAAACCCATTCTCAAATGGAATTATGGACACAGGTATAGGGGTTAGGATTTACAACGCATTTTTGGAAGACACAATTTAATCCACAACAGTAACCACTTAGGTAATACAGGATAAATGTATCCTCTCAAGATCCTTACTCTAATCATACTTTAAACTACTTAAGGTTCTAGAATCCACAAGAGTTCCTCTCTTTTGATGTTATTAAGTCAGAACCAACTCACAGCTGATCTTCCTGAAGATTACTAATCACATGGGAGGAAATGGCCCATCTTTCTCTGAGGAGCTGCTCATGGATTTGAACTGCCAGGGAGGCAGGCTCCCCAGGGACTATGGCTCCAAAGCTCCCTGTGACTGTTGCTGCTGTGGTTGTCATGGACCACCAAACTGAATCTGACTCAGGGCTGACCCTCCAGAAGGTTCTCTCACAGGCTTTAAATCACACGAGAGGAGATTGCTCATCTTTCTCCCCAGCAGCAGCTGATGGACACAAATAAGTGGTACAAATGGTTAACATACTTGATTGCTAGGCTGGAGGTTCAGTCAGCCCAGAGGAAACTAAGAAGAAAATTCATCTACTCTTTTTTTTTTTGTACAATGAATGATTTATTCACAGCAAATAATTTTAAAAAAATGACAGTAACTAGACACAAAGACTTCACCTGACGGACTACATAGCAATAAGTTGAGTACATCTGTGGAAAAAAATGCCTTGATGAAGCTCAATATCAGAAATCAAAACTAGTTTTAGGGCTGACTGGGGTAGAGATCATCATGTACTCACATGCGAAGTCAAACTAAAGGTGAAGAAAATTAAAACAAGTCCATAAGCACCAAAATATGTTCTTGGATTATATATCAACTGAATTTTAACACCTTTTTTTAATTGTTTCTTTTTTTTAAATTTTATTTTAATAATTTTAATGAACATTTACAGAGATTGTGGATCTCCATTCATTCATTGTTGCACTTTTCTCCCTGCCCAGCCCTCCCCCCCCCGATCCCCACCCCCACCCCAGTTTGCTCCTCTATTTGAAAAAGCAAAAGAAAAATTCTTTCTTTGGTATACTATCATCTACTCTTTACTTTTGTGATTTTGGTGAAAGTTTTATAAAACTGTTAGTTTTCATTCATTCATCCAAAACACCATTTTCCTCCCTTTCCCTCTCCCAATTCACTTTGTAATATTTGTTCTGTTCCAGATTTTTAATTGTCATACATATTTCATCTAATTATCTGTTTCTTTTCAATTGTTCTTCCTTTCACCTGTTCCAGTGGAGTGTTCATTATCTATCCATTCTTTTCCTGCTGTCCCTACTCCACCTCCTATATCCATCCTATTGTTCTAACGGAAGTCTTATTCAGTATTTGTCTTCTTCTGACAGAGATATTTCACTCAGCATAAGGTCTTCCAGATTCATCCATGTTGTACGGTGTTTCCCGAGTTCATTTTTTTTAAAGTAGTGAATAACAGTCCATTGTACAGATAAACCCTAGTTTCTCTATCCTTTGTTTGTTGACGGGTACTTGTGCTGCTTCTACCTTTTGCGATATCAGTGCTTCAATAAACATGAGTGTGCATACATCTGTTTGTGTCATAGCTCTGCTTTCTTTAGGGTCTACGACCAGTAGCTAGGACAAATGGGGTTTTTAATTTTCAACTTTTTGAAGAAGTGCCAAAGTGCCTTCCATAGTGGTTGTACCAATTTACATCCTTGCTAGCAATGTCTGAGAGTTCCAATCTCTCTACATCCTCACCAGCATTTGTTGTTTGTTGTTTTTGAGCTTTGCTATTGTTGCTGGAATGAGATGAGAGCTCATTGCTGTTTTTATTTGAATCTCTCTAACAGCTAGTGGTTTTGAGTATTTTCCATTTGTTTGTTGGCCACCTGACTTTCTTCCTTGCTGAAGCCACTTTTCATATCTTCCGTCCAATTTGTCATTGAGAGGTCTTTTTCTTGTAGATGAGTTAAGAGCATTCTGTAAATTTTAGTTATGAGTCCCTAATCAGATATGTAGTTGCTAAATACCTTTTTTTCCCCTTTTACTATTTTGGAGAAGTTTCTTGATGCATACAAGGATATTCTTTTTTTAATATCCCACTCATGTATTTTATCATCCCCAGGTATGAAGTTTGTTCATGTTTAAAAATCCATTCACACCATAGTATAAGACTTCTAGAGTTGTTCCTATTTCTTTTTCTCCGATGATCTTTATATTTTGGGGTTCTGTCCCTCAGTCTCTGATCCACTTTGAGTTGTTTTTTTGTATGGTGTGAGGAGTGGATCTTACTTCCATTTTCTGTAGATAGAGGTCCAATTTTGCCAGCATAATTTGGTAAAGAGGTTGTCATTTCCCCACTTAATTTATTTTGTCTCCTTGTAAAGATCAGTTGACCATAGGTAGGTGGCTTGATTTCTGGGCTCTCAATTCTATTCTATGTGTCACACTGTCTTGACTAATATGGCTGTTGTGGGGTTTTGGTCAGGAAGTGAGATGCCTCCTATTTTGTTTTTTGTTTTGTTTTGTTTTGTTTTGTTTTCAGTAGCACCTTACTTGTTCAGGATCTCTTTCCTTTTCAGACAAAGTTGGAAATTGCCTTTTCCATTTCATTAAAGAATTTTTTAAAAATCAGCCACTGAAACATTATTAAACATAGTTCTGCTGTCATGCACACCAGCAATGTTGTTGGTGTATCTAGAAGTGAAACTATCTTGGGCCTATTAGTTTTCCATCTGCCACAAGAAATGACTTTTTAACTGGCACATAAGAATAAACAGGTGTTTTCCAAAACAGAAGAGGAAAGGGCTTGAAGGCAAATATAATTTGCATATTCAGAGACCCAGAGGTAGGAAAGAGCCCAGTCCATCCTGGAATCCTGGAAGCTGGCTCATTGAGGAGAAATGGACAGGAAAGTCTGTGCCCTGTCCATGGTCATATTTATCTGACTGTCAATGAGGAATAATAAGACACTTTTAAGCAGGAAGTGATGTAACCAAAACTTTCTTCCCAAAAGACAACATTTCTTTCATTACAAGAGCAAGTTCTTTGCCTGCAGGTTATGGCGCCAGCACTGCTGTTACTGAGAGGAGGCGGAGAGGGCTGCTGTGCTTACGGATGTGGGGTGAGTACTGTGGAATGAAGAATATTTAACTCTTCTCCAGACCCTGAAGTGCTTATTTCCTCAGCCACCGGCCTTCTCTACAGAGCCCTGGTCGTGGGGCGGTTAAGAGCTTGCTTGTCGGTTGGAACGTACGAGCTTTCCCTAGTAGAAAAATCTGACAGTCTATGTTCCTAAAGATTACAGCCTTTGAAACCATGGACCAAGTCTGTTCTATCCCATCAGGCTGTTATGAGTCAGAACTGACTTGTTTGTAATGGATTTTTTCCAGATTTCTTGTTTTCCCTCTCTAAAAGCACAGACTATTGACCAATATTGAGTGTTTTTAATGCCCAGGGTATCTGAAAAATGCTTAGGATTAGAAAGCACAGGGATATGACCCAGCTATTCAACTGCTTGGAAGATACCCTGAGGATATGAGAGCTGAGGCACAAATGGAGACTTGTACACCAGTGTTCATAATAGCATTATTCACCATCACAAGAACACAGAAACAGCCCATATTTCCAACCACAATCAAGTGGATTGAGAAATTATGGTACGTTCACAAGATGGAATACTATACAGCATGCAAGAGCAAGGATTTTTTTAATCATTACCTATCTTGGGAGTCACTGGAGAGCATCATACTGAGTGAACTCAGTCCCACAAGGATAATATAAGACCATTATTGTAGAACGTGTATGAGGATCCAAGGGGGGGAAGGTGGGAGCAGAGGGATGAGATTGGGCATGTAGGAAGGACTTGGTTAATAATAGGGTCGCACAATTTGATGGGTGAAGGAAGGGTTGGGTAAATAAAATGGGAAATATCTGGTGTGAAAAACAATGTATACAAACTTTGTAAGTAAACTAGTATAAAATTTTTAAACATTTTAAAGAAAATGAGAGGGGAAAGAAAGCATAGGTGTATTATGCAAGATGCTGCCAACCCAAAGGCAGGTGGTTCAAATTCACCAGCTCCACCACAGGAGAAAGATGGGCAATCTTCTCCTTCCTGTGTGATTTACAGCTCTGAAAAGCCCCCGGAACATCAGTTAGAGACAGTGCCATCATACCCACATATAACAAGAAGCCCACAGAGATGGGTCTGTGGAAGGAGACCTCAGAGAAGAAAAGGCTGCACAGAGGCCTTGAGCAGAGTCATCCAAAATGTATGAAAGCTTTTCAGCTCCAGTAGACCAGTGTCTTAACCCTCTTATCCTATTGCTTTCTCATGTTTCCAGTAAGCAGTAGGGGTAGCATATCAGAGAACAGTTTGGTTTTCTGGCTACTTTGGAGATTTCATAATCTCAAAAACATGTTCACATATAGATGCGGTGTTAAAATTGTCTTGTGAAGTACAAAAGGCTCCTGTTCTCTATGTCCACAACTGTGGATTGATTTCTTGTTCCTGGCCCACTGCCCTGTCAGACCACTGTTCTTTCTCCTCCCCCACAGTACAAAAGGAAAGCTGTGGAAATGTCACCAATAACCTTCAGATTTTTTCCTCATTTAACAAATAAGAAAGAAAAGGCCAAAGAAACTTAGCTGGTTGCCCAAAGCCACATTTGTCTAATTTTTTAGATGGAAAATAAGTTGAGGACCATATCTTACTCCCTCAGGACCCTCCATGGTGCCAGGCACCTGGTCTGCTGTCAGGGTGCTCAGAATGCCAGCTGAACTGCTAGAGCTGGGAAGCATTTCTCATCTCCTAGGACCACTTCTCTTTCCAACACACAAATTTCCCGGAACAGTCCAATTGCTCGTATATGTTTCTAGTTCGTCCACCATCTCACTGCTCTTTTCTTCCTTTAAGAATGGGAAAATATTTGCACATTAATGTTTATTGTGGCTTTGTTCACAATAGCAAAGAGCTGGGAACTATCCAAATGCCCATCAACAAACAAATGGATAGAGAAGCTCTGGTATATTCACACAATGGAATTACTATGCAGCATTGAAAAACAAGGAACTCATGAAATATTATGAAAAATGGATGACCCTGAAGGACATTATGCTGAGTGAAATATCTCAGTCACAAAAGAACAAATATTGCATAGGGCCACTGTTGTAAAAGGGGACTGACATCAGGGTTGAGAGAAGGAAGAGAAGGAGGGGAGGAATGATGTATACTGCATTTAAACAGATGAGGGAGAGAACTGTTTAAAAGTGATATATGATTAGGTATTATTGTCATGACAGGAGTCCAGAATGAAGGCTGCACAGTAGAGTGGACTTGAGGGGAGGGATTAAATAACAATGAAAGAGTTTTTCTTTTACTTTTCAAGAAAAAGAGTGAATGGGGAGATGGGGGGCAGGGAGAAAAGTACAACAATGAATGACTGGAAACCCTAAGTCTGTAAACTTTCATTAAAATTAATTTTAAAATTAAAAAAAATGGGAAAATACCTCAGCAAGAGAAGCTAAAATAAACTCTATAAGAAATCAAAATCATGTGACCATGTTCATTTTCTAATATATGATGCAAGTTTAGCACTAAGAGAAACATTTAATCAGAAATTAATAAAACCATTTTAACACTGAGGGGGAATCATGGAAAAATTCAAATGACAGAAATACTTTTGTTCCAAAGTACCCCCATCCCAGCTCCAGTCAGGGTCACTATGGAGATCTGAGACACTTTGTCGCCTGAGGGGTTCCAGGACTCATTCCATTGAACTCCAGAAGCCCCTTGATCACTACTTGGGGTGATAAGGATATGGTGTGGAGTTACACAGGAGGAAAACTCATGCAACCTTTGAATCAAGCTCCTTGGCTTTGCCCCAATTCAGTGGTAGGCAAACATGTCATTAGAAGCACAGAATGTCCCTTGGCACTAGCCCCACTGTCACACTTTATTAATTTATTGGGTCAACAGATATTTGTGGAGTTCACAGTGGATAACAGAAGGCTTCAGTCACTGACTTGGTTATTAGAAAAAGTATTGTTCATTTACTCATCTAGTCATATGGTAAACACTTACTGAACACTCATCAGCCAATAAATAGTTCCCACTTAGAGAGTTAATGCCATTTGATCAGTAGCTCTGTTTTGAGGACTGTGAGGACTCACTTGATGGGAAAGAGTTTAACATGGGTCACTGATGTCAGTCTTGAGTGGAAGACCTGGGTGGTGCAGAGAATTAAGTTAGCAAACCAAAAAATTAGGGCTTTGTTCCACCCAGAGGTGGAAGAAAGGTTTGAGGAGCTATTTTCCAAAGACTCAGTCGCCAAGTCCCGCACAGATTGGAAAGGATGCGATAGCAGCTGGTTTCTTGCTTGCTTTGCCTTTTCACTGAGAGTATGGATGAAGGAGCGGGCACCACACCAGCTCTGTGTGGACACCACGTGTGGGCACTGGAAGGTCAGCCATGAGAAAGTCACATTTCGGCCTCAAAATGTTGTGATGGATTATTCCGTACTTTAACATGGCAGTTGGGGCAGATGAATGGACAGAGTTCTTCTCAGATCTATCACTCTATTTCTCTCTCTCTCTCTCTGTGTGTGTGTGTGTGTGTGTGTGTGTGTGTGTGTGTGTAACTGAGAAACAAGACACAGATACCTACTTGTTTCAGCATCTCTAAGAAAAGATCTTAACTCTTCAATTTACCAGGGAAGCATCTTTGACTAGCTAGTCCTCACCACTTGCTTCCCTCATCACCTCTGCCCTGAATTTCTGCCTTTGCTGCACTGCAAATGCTGTTGCCTGCACTTCTGACCACACAGGGTGCCTTGGGAGCTCTGTATTGTGTGGTCATTTCTTCCCTGGGTTTGCTCTGTGGCCCTTTCTGCCACACTGGCAATGGGAACTACACCTACCCTTTCAGGAACAACAGCCTTGAATGAGTAGTATTCACACTCTTGGGTCAGTATTACCATCTCAGTGTTGTACTGGCAGTGATGACTGACCAGTAGCGGGTGTGCACTTCCCTTCATTTACCTCGTGTCTTGTTTCTCTTGCCTCACTTGCTCCCAAACCAGCAATCTCTGAGAGATGACTGGCCAAGGCAAGAGCATGCCATGAATCTAAACAGAGAGACCAATACCACAACCTCCTTCACAGCTCCTCATCACTATTGTTGAGTTAGAACGGACACCCGATGGCCCTCTCATGAGTTTCTGAGGGTTATCAAGGTGATAAATTAAATGGAGCTTCAATAGTGTAATTTTTATAAAAGTTAATAATGGAACTTCAATAGTGTAGCTTGTATAAAATCTTTCTGCAAACATAACCTTCAGGAGTTTGGGGTTTAGCGGGCTCTGTCGGCAGTCCAATTCTCCCACTCTATCTACCTTTTTCCTTTTCTATAGCGTGTCAGAATAAACCATCTTTTCTTGATTTCTAGTAACTGGAGTGGTTACTGGTTTATTTGAGAGGTTTTTCCCCCCTACAACAGAAGGGAATTGCCTCAACCAAATGCCACCAGAACTTCTTAACCACCTCCAATACCTGTCAATTCCACCTCAATAATATACAGTTGGTTCTAATTCTCTATTGTCGTTATTATGTCCTATCAAGCTGTCACATGTGCTAAGTAGCACATACTTTGGGGAAGGGGGCTCTGGTGGCCTAGTCAATAGGGTGTTGCCCTGCTAACCCAAACTCTGGGAGTTCCGGCACCACCAGTGGCTCTGCAGAAGTGTCCCTCTGTATATGACCTCAAAATCCAGTGGAGGATCAGCTATGAGTTGGTTCCAACTTGACGGCAATGAATTTTACATTTATGCTACTAGAGACCAGAGAAGGTCTGTTTCGTCTTCCCACCAGCCAACACTAAGCCAGTTGTCACTGAGTCAATTTTAACGCATAGCAAACCCGTGCACACAGAGAGAGCTACTCCACAGGATTTTCAAGGCTGTGATCTTTCACAAACATCTCAACAGTCCTTTCTTCCAAAGCACCTCTCAGTGGATTTGAACTGCCAGCTTTTCAATTAGTGGTTGATCCATTAAGCATTTACACTGCCCTGGTCTGCTTCTTCTACCAACAGGCACATCAGAAATCTGCTCTCTTTGTGAAAAAGAAATCAACAAAGATGCTCTGCTTTCCAACCTCCCATGTTAGATAAGTGTTTCAGCTCCTGCTACATAGCACCTTCCTCCCTTTTGTTTTTTCTGTTGCTGACTGAACACTAGTCTGAGTTTCTCCTCAGTTTTGGCAGGAACAGTTACTTATTCAACCAGCCCACCTGGACTGCTTGTCAAGAGCCT
Source organism: Elephantulus edwardii (assembly GCF_000299155.1). Taxonomy (NCBI): domain Eukaryota; kingdom Metazoa; phylum Chordata; class Mammalia; order Macroscelidea; family Macroscelididae; genus Elephantulus; species Elephantulus edwardii. Next base: position 108,167 of record NW_006399953.1, read on the forward strand.
GAAAACATTGTCCTCTAGAATGTGGTCTTTTTCTCCACCCTCCTGGGCGTTGGTGCTGTGGAAGCTGGGTTTTGCCTCAGTCAAGTCATCAGTGTAATCTCTGGCATTTTCTGTGGCACATGTGTCTGAAAGGGTCAGGTCAAGTGCCTTTTCTCTTCCTCTCCCTCTCTCATTGTCACTAATTTGTCCAGTCCATGGAGACTAGCTGACTTGCAGTTGACCTGCCAGTGGGTTTCCAAAGACTTAAAATTGCATGATAAGAGACTGCCATATTTTTCCCTCAGAGTGACTTGTGGGTTTGAACCACCAGAGAAGTGCAGCCTTTGGGTCAGCTACACAACCTTCTGTGGGGCTGTTCATGCCCCAGAGCACACAAAGTGTTTCTAGAACCCGGGAATTGTCAAGTGTTCTCCCTCAATCAGTACCACTGCCTTCTGTTCCCAACTCCGCCTCATCAAAGACTCTCCATTAAGCCAGCACCTATGAAGCGTCTTTTCAAATGTAGAGCTTGTTTGCCACCTTCTGTTTTATCTTCTTTCAGGTGAACATAACTGGTTTATGATGATCTGAAGACATCACAACAACCTAACACACGGAGCATTTTCCAGATTCAGAAGAACCAGATGTGGTGATTGCCAATCCCCAGAATTCTTCGAAATTTGGGGAAAAGTTCCCACCTTGCTTGTTGTAGTGGTTGTTGTTGTGTGCTGTCATGTTGCCTGAGATTCATAACAACCCTATGTACAATGGCCCTAAACCCTGATCTATCCTGTGTCAACCTCACCATCTCCGACACACCTGCCCCCATTACTCCAGTCACTCAATCAATACGTCTCATAGAAGATCTTCCTCTCTTATGCTGTCCCTCCACACTTCCAAGCATGACTTCTTTCTCCAAGGATTGATCCCTCCTTGCAACATGTCCAAGTATGTCAGACAAAGCTTCAGAATTTTTGCCTCCAAAGAAGCAGCCTGGTTTAACCCTCTCTAGGACAAACCTGTTCATTCTTTTAGCAGCCCATGATTTATTCAATACTTTCCTCCAACACCACAGTTCAAAAGCATCAATTCTCCTTCTACCATCCCTAGTCACTGTCCAGCTCTCTGACACATAGCAAGTGATTGCGAAGACCATGGACTGTATCAGACATACCTTAGTCTCCAGAGTGACATCATTGCTCTTCAGTACTTTGGAGTACTAACAGCAGACTTTCCCAACACAGTCTTTTGATTTTCTGACTGCTGGTGCCAAGCGTGCTGACTGTGGAGCCAAGTAAAGTAAAGCCGTTAACAGGCTCAACTCTTCACCATCCATTATGATGCTACCAACTGGCCCAGTGGTAAGAATCTTTGTTTTCTTGATATTGAGCCTCAATAACAGGCCACCTTGCTTAAGAAAGAATTTTGGCAAAGGATAACAATGTTGAAAACATCATCTTCTCTATTAGCTTCAACATTATGGTTTGCCCAAATCATCTCTAAGAATAATACAAGAAAGTCTTACAAGCCTTTTATTTCCGTTAAAACAAAAGCTAACTCTGAGCTTTTGTTTTATTCCTGTTAATGTGATATGCTGTCAAATCAATGACGAGTCAGAGCAACCCTATGAGCAACGACTCTGACCCTTGTTCTATCATTAGTCAACCTCACCGTCTCCAACACACGGGCCTCTATTACTGCAGTCACTGTGTCAATCCATGTTATGAATTTACATCTTCCTCTCTTGCACTGACCCTCTACCCTTCCAAGTATGATGTCCTTCTCCAAAGACGGGTCCTTCTGTACCACATGTCCAAAGTATGTGAGATGGACTTTCACCATCCTTGCTAAAAAGGAGCACTCTGGTTTCACTTGCTCTATAATAAAACTGTTTGTTCTCTTAGCAATACATGGTGTATACAATACTCTTCTTCAGGACAACTCAATCAATCCTGTTAAGTAATTAGCATTATAATCTCCATTTTATGTTGTTCTTGTTGTTGTTATGTGCCATCGAGTCGCTTGCAACTCATAGCAACCCTATGTACAACAGCCCTAAACTCTGCTCTGTCCTGTGCAAATTGCACTGTCTCTGACACTCCCATCCCTATTATCCCAGTCACTGAATCAATCCACCTCATAGAGGGCCTTCCCCTCCTATGCTGTCCCTCCACCCTCCCAAGCATGATGTCCCTCTCCAAAGACCGGTCTCCTTCACAACATGTCCAAAGTATGTTAGACGGAGCCTCAGAATCCTTGCCTCCAAGGAGCCACCCAGTTTAACCCTTTCCAGGATGAATCTGTTTGTTTTCCTAGCAGTCCGTGGTACATTCAACACGCTTCTCCAGCACCACAGCTCAAAGGCAACAATTCTCCTTCTATCCTCCTTGGTCATTGTTCAACTCTCTGATGCATGACAAGTGATTGTGAAGATCATGGCCTGTATCAGATGCACCTTAGTCTCCAGAGAGATACCATTGCTCTTCAATACTTTGGAGAGGTCCCTAACAGCAGACTTTTCCATGGCAATGTGCTTTTTCATTTCCTGGCTACTGGTGCCAAGAGTGTTGACTGTGGAGCCAAGCAAACTGAAGCTGTGAACAATCTCTTCACCATACATCCTGATGCTTCCAATTGGCCCAGTGGTAAGAATCTTTGTCTTCTTGAGCCTCAATCCATATTGGAGGCTGCAGTCCTTGACCCTCTGCAGCAAGGGCATGAGGTCCTCTTCAGTTTCAGCAAGCAGGGTTGTGTCATCTGCATAATGCAGATTGTTGATAAATCCACCAATCTTGACCCCACACTTCTCCTCATAGAGCCCAGCCTCCAGAATAATATGTTCTGCATACAAATTGAAAAGGTATGGAGATAGGATGCATCCCTGGCATACGCCCTTCCCAATGATTTTTACCAACTTTTACAATCAGAGATCGATCGAACATGCAATAAAGGTGCATTGATAATAATGGGTGACTGGAATGCAAAAGTTGGGAACAAGGAATAAAATTCAGTAGTTGGAAAACACGAACTCAGTGACAGAAATGGAGCTGGAGAATGATTTAACTTTGCACAATCAAAGAGTTATTCATAGCAAATACGGTTTTTAAGACACATAAATGCAGGTTAAATACTTGGATTTCACCTGATGGTATGCATAGGAATCAGATCGATTACATCTGTGGAAAGAACCATTGGAGAAGCTCAATATCAGCTGTGAAAACTAGGCCAGGAGCTGATTGTGGAAGAGACCACCAACTACTCATATGCAAGTTCAAGCTGAAGTTGAGGAAAATGAAACCAAATCCAAGGCAACCAAAATATGACTTTGAGTCTATCCCACCTGAATTCCAGAACCATCTCAGGAACAGGTTTGAGGCCTTGAACACTAATGAGCGAACACCAGATGAATTGTGGGAAGATATCAAGGTATCATCCAGGAAGAGTGCAAATGGTCATTGCAAGGACAGAAGAGGAAGCGAAGACCAAAATGGATGTCAGAAGAGATTCTGAAAATTGAACTGGAGTGCAGAGAAGCCAAAGTACAAGGAAGAATTCAAGATACTAAAGAGTTGAATAGAAGATTTCAAAAGGCAGCACGGGATGACAAAGCAAAAT
>NW_006399953.1:115435-156396 GCF_000299155.1 Elephantulus edwardii
GTGCGGTTGGCGCAGGATAGAGCAGGGTTTAGGGCTGCTGTGCATAGGGTCGCTATGAGTCGGAAATGACTCGACGGCACATATCAACAACAGGACAAACCTATTCATTCTCTTAGCAGTCCATACTATATCCAATATTCTTCTCCAGCACCACAGTTCAAAGGCATCAATTCTCCTTCTATCATCCCTAGTCATTGTCCAACTCTATGATTACAAAGTTATTGCAAAGACCATGGCCTGTATCAGGAGCAATTTAGTCTCCAAACTGACATCATTGCTCTTCAGTACTTTGGAGAGGTCTCTGACAGCAGTCTTTCCCAATGCAATACATCTTTTGATTTCCTGGTTGCTGCTGCATAGAGTGTTGATTGTGGAGCCAAGCAAACCAAAGCTGTTAACAATCTCAATCTCTTCACCATCCATCACAATGCTCTCAATAGACCCAGTAGTGAGAATCTTTGTTTTCTTGATATTGAGCTTCAATCCATATTGAAGGTTGTAGTCCTTGACCTTCTGAAGCAAGCTCTTCAGATCCTGAAGTTTCAGCAAGCAGGGTTGTGTCATCTGCATAATGCAGATTGTTGATGAGTCTACCTCCAACCCTGATGCAACATTTCTCCTCATTGAGCCCAGCCTCCCAGATAATCTGTTCAGTGTAGAGATTGAACAGGTATGGAAATAAGAGACATTCCTGGAATACACTCTTCCCAATTTTGAACCATGCAATGTTCCATTGCTCTGTTTTGACAACTGCCTCCTGGACCAAGTTTTGGTTCACACAAGCATAATCAGTTGTTCTGGGATTCCCATTCTTCTCAGAGTTAGCCACAGATAGTTGTGATCTACACAGTCTTCTCTATACCAAAAAGAAATAGTTAATACTGAAAAATTTCAGGGAGTAACAAATGAACCAGAATCCATGATGATGAAAGATGAAGGTAAAGCTGCACTGAAGCATTAGCAAAAAATAAGACCACAGGAAACAATGGAATACCAATTCACATGTTTCAGCTAACAGGTGCAGCCCTAGATGTGCTTACCAGTTTATACCAGGTGATTTGGAGGACAGCTACTACCTTGCTAAATGACTATAAGCCACCCATATTTGTCCCCATTCTCAAGAAAGGTGACTTAAGTGGATGTCTAAATTACTTAATATTGAATCATTAATATTTCATGTAAGTTGTGTAGCACTGGTCTGTCCATTTGCTGTACAGACGTTATTCGTGGTTGCTGTGATGCTAAACACTGTGACACTAATGTGTCAAATGTGATAATGGTTACCCATGTTGGACAGTGTTTGGTCAAGCTCCTCAATTAAAAGAAACTTGGAAGCAGGAGTAGCATCCACTTCAGAAATGGCTTGCCTCCAAAACTCTATGAACTCGGAGAAACAATGAAAGTTATACAAGTGTTCAGGTCTTTTGTTCATAGAGTCGCTATGAGTCATCTACTACTCGACAGCACTTAACATCACAACAACAAAATATTGTTGAAGATTATTCAAAAATGGCTAGAACAATACCTTGACTGAAAACTGCCAGAAAGTCAAGCTGGTTTTAGAAGAGACCTCTGCACCCAGTATGTCATTGCTGATATCAGATGGATCCTGGCTGAAAGGATCTATGTGTGTTTTATTGACTTTGCAAAGACATTTGATTGTGTAGATTATAATAAATTATGACTCACATTGAAAAGAATGGAAACCCCAGAATACATAATTGTACTCAAGGGGAATTTATACTTAGACCAAGAAGCTGTTGTCTGAACAAAACAAGGGAAAACACTGCATGGTTTAAAATCAGGAAAGATGTTCATCAGAGTTGTATCCATGCTCCATACCTATTCTATCTGTCTGCTGCACAAATAATTCATGAAGCCAGACTCTATAAAGAAGAATGTGGCATCAGAATGGAAGAAGATTCATCAACAACCTGTGTTATGCAGATGATGCAACTTTGCTTGCTGAAGTGAAGAAGGCATGAAATGCTGGCCTTCAGTATGGATTATATCTCAACATCAAAAAAACAAAGGTCCTAAGAAAAACCCAACAAAGATCCTCACTACAGGATTAACAGTCAACATTATGATAGATTAGGAAAGAATTGAAGCTGTCAATTATTTCATCTTGCTTAGAACCATAATCAATACCCTTGGTGACAGCAGTTAGGAAATCAGGAGACATATTGCATTGGGCAGGTCTACTGTCAGGGACTTCTCCAAAATACTGAAGAGCAATGATGTCAAGGTAAAAACACTCAAATGCACCTGATTCAGGCCATGATCTTATCAATCACCTGCTATGCATCAGAGGGCCGGACAGTGAATAAAGATGATAGTAGAATTGATGCCTTTAAGTTGTGGTATTGGAGAAGAGTACTGAATAGCCCATGGACTGCCAAAAAAAGAAAGCCAATAAAGATGCAGCTAGAGTACTCCTAGAAGGCAAAGATGGCTAAGTTTTGTCTTTCATACTTTGTAGGTGTAACTAGGTGAGGATATTCCTTGGAAAGAGACATCATGCTTGGAAAGATGGAGGGTCAACAGAGAGGAAGACCCCCCTCCATGAGATAGATCAGCATGGTAACTTCAGCAATGGGTTCTAGCATATAAAAAATGATGGGGATGGCACAGGGCAGGGCAAGGTGCAGCTCAGTTGTTCATTGTCTCGCTCTGAGTTGTTCTCAACTTGATGGCACCTAACAACAACAGCAATAATGTGCTGTGGAAAACACTTTGAGAAACTCATAGCTAAGAGATAGAATTTTAACCTATCTTAACCCATGAGAAGCCTACAGGCTTTTCCAAATCACCACAGTAATAGAAAATCTTGAGTTTTGGGGGATTTTTTAAGTTTTGCAATAATAACTGGAGCCAGACGTGTCTCTTTTACTTTCTTGTCAAGCTTCTATACTACTACTATTGCAACACTTTTGAATTTCAACCTGTGGCAGGAAGCTATAGTTGTTCCCAAAGAAACATTAGATATTGTCTCTGCTTTAGGAAGCTTGCAAACCAGTGGATCCAGTGCAGGCAGATCACCCAATCAGCAGAGCAAACACAGGCTTCCATGTGCTTCCTCACCAATTTGTAGTGAACAATTTCACCCGGGTTTCACAGTTGTTCACTACAGAGTTGCAAAGCCTGTCCTTATATTTCTTACTGGGTATTCCACCCTTGATCCTGGATGACAGACTACTTCCATAGCCAATATCCAGGACCCTGCTAGCCCTCATACAAAATAGAAAAGACACAACCTGCCAGAATACAGAGAGTTCCTGGCATGCTGCACAGCAAGCAGACAGAGCCACCGAGGGAGGTCCTTCCTCCAGGCTGACGCAGCCCCACATCAGTGAAGCTAGCAAAGCACAGGTCTCAGCCCTGCCCCTCCCCGCAGTACAATCCCTCGCCAGGCTCCCCCTGCATGGAAACCGCTCACTCAGTCAAACAGCAAGGCTCTGCTGATGTCATGAATATCCAATTACGCTGCTTCCACTTTCTCTTCTCCCTCCCTCCCGCCAACTTGAAATCACAGAACCATCGTGAATGAACTTGCACTGAGCTAGCACCTGACATTGTCCCGGCCATTGGGTTAACTCTGGTGATAAAAGTGGGTTCAAAGATGAGGAGTCTGGAGGACAATCAGTCCATCGCATAGAAAGTTCTGCTGTTGCTGTTATGTGTGCTGTTGCGTAGATTTTCAATTCATAATGAACAGATTACATGGGTTGTAATCTTCACAGGGTCAAGTCACCAGGTCTTTCTTCCAGGGAGCCACTGGATGGGTTTGAACAGCTGAACTCCCAGTTGTCATCACAGTGCTTACCCATCAAGCCCCAGGGCTCCTTACACTCTCTATATGGCCAAAGTATTGTTTATCTGAATGGGAAGGGGGGGCAGGAATGCAAAGCATCAATTTTTCTAAGCTCTTCCGCATTGAAATGCCCTCTTTGTGAGACGATGGACTTGAAGCAAGTGAACAGGAAGTTTTCTGGTCGAAGTCCCTCTTGGTGTTCTTCCTTTACTGAGTAAAAGAAACTCCCTGGTAAAAGACACACATTGTGTGGCCAATAAAGTGGGTGGAGGGGGGACACTGACGCCCGTGGGTGCGGCCCAGCTCATAAACTCAGAGGGCGTCCTGCGGAAGCGATCCCTAAAGGGCTTTGCAGGGTGGGAAGAGCACCGCCAACATTTTCAACGTGGGCACATCATGTAATACATCGTCATTAATCCACTAACAAGTGTTTATTGCCAAACAGAAAACAGCTCTCTGAAATTGAGGACAAACAAGCTACTAGAGTTCGAGGCTAATTTAGGGCTACTTTTCAGCTGCTCAGTGATCCCTGGGTTCCCACGATGGGCAAAGCACAGTGCCCGGGGAAAAGGGTGGGAAGGGCCCAGCTGAGGGAATATGTCCATGCACAGCTCAAGCACTCCAACATGAGAAGGGGATAAGGGTGCAAATCCTTGCTCTAAAGTCTGTGTCATCCAGCATTTCATCTTTTAAAATGCCTGACTCTCTCAAAGATATCACAGTTTTTCAGACCGCAATTGGTAAATTATTCCCCCAACAAACTTACACCAAACATTAAAATTCTTTTCACATCAGGATACAACTATATGAATGTGTTGTTGTAAGCTGTTGAGTCCATTCTGACTCATTTTGATGTTCACTGCACTCAAGTGAGAGCTTACTCATAGTTGACCCTCTTGCTAGTTTTCTGAAGCTGTCATTGCACAGGGGATTGTCTTTTTTCCCTGTAGAGCAGATGGTGGATTTGAACTGCTTACCTTTGGGTTGGCAGCACAAATCTTTACCCATGAGGCCACCAGAGCTTATAGCAACCTTATACAACAGATTAGAACTGCACATAAGTTTGCGTAAGCCAGAATTTTCATGGGAGCAACTAGGCAGATCTTTTCACACTTGAACCCATCATTGGGTTAGAACTACAAACCTTTCAGTTAGCAACTCTTTCTCATTATGCCACCAGGACTTCTTATGTAAATGTAGATAGCATAAGACAAATTTTGTTTGAAACATGAAGAAAACAGAAACCAAAGGTCCTTGCCCCAGGCCAGTGGGCAACATCACTATAGATGGAGAAAGGATTGAGATGTTAATTATTTCATCTTGCTTGGATCCACAATCAACACCCATGGTACCAACAGTGAGAAGATAAGGAAACATATTGCTTTGGGAAAGTCTACTGTCAAGGACCTCTCTAAAATACTGAGGAGCAATGATGTTAGTTTGAAGACTAAGTTCCATCTGATTCAGGCCATAGTCTTTTCAAGTGTTGCTACCTTTTCAAGGTTGCTATGTATCTGAGAGCTGGACAATGAATAAGGATGATGAAAGAATTGTAAAGGGAAATCATACTTGGAAGGGTGGAAGTTCAGTGAAAGAAAGGAAGACCCCTGTCAAGATGAATTGACACGGTAACTACAGCAATGAGCTCAAGTGTATCCGAAATTATGAGGATGCACAGGATAGGCCAGGGTTCAGGTCTGTTGTTCATACGGTCCCTATGATTCATACCTGACTTGATGGCATCTAACAACAACAGTAGTTAGTTTAGAAATTCTACTTTATTGTTTTTTCTTAAGCCAATTAAGTCTGTGTTTAAAACTACAAAATCAGGGGATAGCACGCACACAGTCCCCCCACTACCACAAATTATGCAGTCGAGTTTCCCGCATTTGGGGAAATCACAGGGGTCAGCACACCCCAAGTGCAATGGGTGAGCCTCGTCCTGCAAAAACCACCTGCCTGATCATGGTGTTTCCTCTGCCAGATAAGTATTCTACTTTATTTTTTACCCTTTTCTACGTTAGCAAAACTTTCATACTTTGTAGAACAAGTAACCATCACTAACAATTTTAAATATAGGTGAGAAAGTAGATTTTACCATACAAAACTAATTGGAAACTCCATCTCTCATGCTGGGTAAATTCTGTGTGGGTAAATTCTGACAATGATCAGAGAAAATCTTCATGGTTCAAAGATAAATTGGCATTCCAACGTCCAGTATTCTCCTACATCAAACACACAATAAAGAATTCATATGATGTCTCTGACTCTAATCCAATCTAATCTCTCCCTTCTGGGTCTATAACTTCTCTCTCCAATAATTTAACTTCAACAAGGAAAAAATTATCTGAACAATGATAATCTAAGTAACTTTAGAAAGTGTGATATTGGCTGGCTGGAAATGAAGACTAAAGAGAAAAGAAATCCCTGGGTTCTAGTGGCATAGTTCATTGTGAGTTGTCCTGCTAACCCAAAGATTAACAGTAGTTCAAGTCCACAGGCTCCTAGGGAGAAACATAGGAAGTTTCCTCACAATGTGATTTACAGCCTCTGAAATATGACAGAGGGTCACTATGAATTAGAATTGACAATGGAAATGGGTTTGGCACACAGCTACAGCTCACTTGGCTCCATAATCAACACTCTTGGTAGCAGCAGCCAGGAAGCCAAAGAATTAATTTCACTGGGAAAGTCTGCTTTCAGTGACCTTTCCAGGGTACTAAAGATCAACAATGTCAGTCTAGAGACCAAGGTGTGCCTGCTCCAGGCTATGGCCCTCACAATCACTTGCTACACATCAGAAAGCTCTGAAGGGAGCTCTGATGGCCTAGTGGCAAGAAGCTATGCTGCAATCCCAAAGCCACATGGTTCGAATCCACTAGATGCTTAGCTGGAGAAGGTGGGGCAATCTCCTCCTGTGCCAACCAGATCCAATTTGATGGAACACAGTAACAAGAAAGAAAGCCAGAAAGAAATAAAACAAGACAGAAAGCCAGCCAGCAAGCCAGCAAGCGAGAGAGGAGAGAGAGCAAGAAAGAAAGAAAACTGAACAATGATGACAGATGATAGAATTGATGCCCTGGAGATTTTGAATATTGAATTGATATTCTGGATATTGAATATACCATGGACTGTGAGAAGAACAAACAGGTTCATCCAGGAGAGCGTGAAACCAGGCTGCTCCTTGGAGGCAAGAATGTTGAAGCTTTGTTTGACATACTTTGGGCTTGTTTCCAGAAGGGATTAGTCCTTAGAGAAGGACATCATACTTGGAAGAGTGGAGGGACAGTGCAAGAAAAATAGACCCTGGATGAGATGGATTGACTCAGTGACTGGGGTAATTGAGGTAGATGTGTCAGAGACAATGAGTTTGGCCCAAGATAGAGTAGGGTTCAGAGATGTACACAGACTCACTGTGAGTCACAAGTGGCTCAATTGCACATAATAACAACAACATATTTATTTGATAACTTTGTCTACAAAGACATGAACTCTGGTCTTAGTAAATAGGGAGCCATGGTGCTAAATGAAGGCAGGAGGTTTGAATCCTCAAGGTAGCCCTTGGGAGAAATTTGGGAAATCTCCTTCCATGTAACACATACAGCATCGAAAACCTGATGAAGGGTCAGCTATGACTTGGTTCAAACTAAATGGCAATGAGTTTAGTTTTGTTGAGTCTGTTCAGAGACCTTAGATGAGGTGGCCCAACAGTCTCAGAGCACAGATTTTGGGTTCAGCATCATTCTTCAAAAGTATGTCCTTCACGGATAGTGTGAAATACAATGTATACAAACTTTGTATGCAAACTAATCTAAAATAAAATTGGAGTTTTAAAAAAAATAAATAAAAGAATATATCCTTCTCCATGGAGATTTTAAATTGTCACACCCAGGGATGGGCATCCTAAATTAGTTTAGAGCATATTGTAGTGCCAGAAAGTGAAGTGCTTAACAAACCCAAAAGGATGGATACATTCCAAAGAGACACAGGAGCTATCCTGAAAGGGCTTTTAATGGCCAGGAAAGAAACAATTTTAGCAAAAAAAGAAATAACACAGCTTTGGAGGGTAGCCTGAGTATAAATATATTTTGGTCCATACTGTTATGGTTCCAAGTTATCAAATATATAAATATATGGAGAAGTGACAAATGTGCCTTATAGAAAATCCAACTAGTTTACGAAGAAAGATTACATCAGAATTTAATTTCTAAAACTTCACTTCATGTGAAATTAAACTTGAGTGTGAGCTGCAGTTAATGACATGTGTGTAAACAATACTGGTTTTCAGAGGCAGTAAATTGCACAGGAGGAGACTGCCCATCTTTCTTCCAGGGAGCAGCTGCTGAATTCAAACCACTTACCTTTACGTCAGCAGTGCAATTCCTTACCACTAAACCACCAGAGCTCCCTTGTATAAAAGCTAGTTGGGGTTTAAATTCACAGCAGATAAACCTAGAAAATTATACTTAAGATAAGTGATCAAGATTATCATCACCAGGGATAAATCACGTTCAGAGTTTATACATCCTGATATGATTCTGAAGGACACGTTACCTCTGTGGTCGTCCTGTTTCGGACTCCATTCTAACTATGACATAAACACCAGACAAACTTAAACTGAAAGGTATTCTCCAAGGTACCTGACCAGCACTCCACAGAGCCATCGTGGGCTGTGTATTCTAACTCCTAGTGATGAACAGCATGGAGTAGAACTGCCACATGAACTTCCCATGGCTGCATTCCATATAAGATAGCACAGTGTTGGACTGTTAAACAAAAGGTCAGCGGTTCAAACCCACTGTAACCCTCCCTGTAAAGTTTGACAGCCTCAGAAACCTGATTGGAGGATCACCATGAGTTGGAATCAGTTCAATGACAAGAAAGTTTCCTTGGCCTGGAATCTTTACAAGAACCACGGATTAGGTCCTTTTTCTGCCATGAAGCAGCTAATGAGTTCCAGCAAATACCCTTTCCATTAGTAACCAAGAGCTTAACCATTGCCCCTCCAGGGCTCCTTTATCAACAGTGCCAAAATCACCAAAAACAAGTACATCTCAGAAACTGAACCAGTCAGATGCTGTTCTGGGGACCTAGGGAGGCAGGACAGGTACTGTGATGATGAGTCCTGAATGGGCTCCCAGAACAACAAAAAGCCTGAGTGGAAAAACTCATGAAATTCAAGGTTCGAGCTTAGTTCATACGAATATGTCAATGTGGGTTCTTAGTTGTGGCAAATGTCTCATGGGAAATGTAAAATGTTCACACTAGAGAAACTGGTGGAAGGGGTCTATGGAAACTCTCTGTACCACCTCTAAAGATCTTCTGTAAATCCACAACTATTCTAACGTTAAAGACTTTGAAAAGAAAAGAAATATGTTTCCTGCTCAGGAGGCTTTAAGTAAAGCATAGTCAAAAAACACAGGAACCCTTATTTGATCTTTTCCACCATCGCCATGTGCTGACAGTGAGTCTGAAGAAATTCCTTTACGTCACAGAGACCAGCACCTCCTGGACCCCTAACAAGCCAACAATTCATCATAACTGGACTGAGGACATGGGTTCAAGAGTACACTATGACCTGGTTGATGGCTTTGCATTGAATGTTCTCTTGCCTTACTGTGTGCTGTCATATGCCAGAGGGTCAGTCAACCTCCTAGCATATGATGCTTCTGAGAATAAACAGTAATTCAAGGTCTGAATTAGGCCCCTGTCCTGTTCCATGTACACCTTGCCATTGCTGCATCCATGATATAGTTCATTTCCTCAATCTGACTGTGATGGAGAGATATGAATTACACATCTCTAGCCCAGTGCGTAGGCCATAATGGGCTCTTGGTTGGTAAACAAAGAGTGAGTGAGTGAATGTTCCAAACCTGGAAAGGGGAACAGAAATGCAATTATATAAACTAGTTTCAACAAACTGAATGCAAAGCTCTTTAAAAAGTCCACTTCCTTTTCTCTGTCTCACTCTACCACCCCCTGACCACCAGCTCAAATATGGAAATTCCCAAAAGGAAACAAAGTCAGTCCTGAGTAAGGCTTCATCTGTAATTGTAGTTAAAACCTATTTAGTCACTAGCCACCACCCATGGGGTAGGATTTATACAGGCCATATGTACAGACATCACATACAAAATCCTATAATGACAATGCAGGGAATCTTTGTATAGACTGAATTACCACTGAAGTTGGCATAGCATACAAAATCCTATAATGACAATGTCAAGGATCTTTGCATAGATTGAATTATTACCGAAGTTGGCATAGTATACAAAATCCTATAATGGCAACATCTGGGATGTTTGCATCAATGGAATTACTGCCAAAGATGTTTTCCTAATACTCCTGGGCCTCCACAAAAAAATACTGATAACTCAATTATAAAATGGGCAAAAGACATGGAAAGAATTTTCAAAGAGGAAGATATTTGAATGGCAAACATGTGTCTACATGAAGAAATGTTCCAAATCACTGTCAGTAAGAGAGATGCAAACCAAAACCACAATGAGGTGCCATCTCATCCCAGTAACAGTGGCAAAGTAATAAAGGGCAGCAAGTAATACATGTTGGAGAGGATGTGGTGAGAAAGGAACTCTTATACATTGTTGATGGGATTGTAAAATGGTACAACCATTCTGGAAGGTAGTTTGGTTCATCCTCAAAAAGCTGAACAAAGAAATTCTATATGATCCAGCTGTTCCACTACTTGGAATATACCCTGAGAAAACAAGAACTGAGGCACAAACTGAGGTTTATACACCAGCGTTCATAGCAGCATTATTCATCATCGCAAGAACATGGAAACAGCCCAGATGTCCAACCACAAATGAATAGATTGAGAAATTATGGTACATTCACACAATGAAATACTATGCAGCATGCAGGAGCAATGATTTTGTATTATGTTGAGTGAACTAACTCAGTCCCCAAGAATAAATACTGCATAAAAACATGATAGTAGAATGAGTATAAGGATCCAAATAGGTGGGAGAAGGTGGAAGCAGAGGAATGAGGATGTACAGGGGGAGGGGAGGATTAATCATGGGGTTATACAATTTGATGGAGGGGTGAGGGAAATTAGAAGAATTTGCTCTTGAAAACAATGTATTCGACTTTTGTAAATAAACTAGTTGTTTGTTGTTGTTAAAAAAAATTGTTTTCCTACATAATCATATCTGACCCTAAAAGAGTCCTGTAATATTGTCTGTGTGGTGATGGTGGAGGTGGTGTTATGTGCCTTTTAGTCACTTGCGACTCATAGCAACCCTATGTACAAAAGCCCTAAACCCTGCTTTATCTCTTGCGGGTCTTATTGTCTCTGACACACCTACCCACCATTACCCCAGTGACTGAATCAATCCATCTCATCGAGGGGATTTTTATCAAAGAGATAATCAAGACTTAGAGGTGGTCACCCAGGATGAAGCAGAGAGGAGTCTGAAAGCTGATTGTTTTGCTCCAAATCACAAAGTTCTCCCACTGAATATCACGTCTCATAGCTTAGTTGGAGAGATAAGAGTAGATCAGAGGAGACAATTGAGGGCTCTGTGCTATGGGTAGAGCAGAGAGGGGAGACCTCCTAGAGGCTGGAGCTTGAGTTGGATGTTGGGGAAGGTAAGACAAGTCCCTCAAGCAGTGAAATCAGCAGGAGCAAAAGGAGGAGAAAGCAAGAATTGTGGGGCCTCTGGGAGCTTCACTGAGAAGGCTGGGTACGGTGGACAGTGGTGTGTTGTCATTATACTCTGTACCAGACTCCATGGGATCAATTTCTATTTGCAAAAGGAAATAACGTATATTGGTAGTTTAAAATCAGGAAAGGTCAGTTTGCATCCTTTCACCATACCTGTTCAATCTGAATGCAGAGCAAATAATCTGAGAAATTAAACTACATGAAAAATAATTTCGCTTCAAGATTGAAGCAAGATCCATAAACAACCTACCTTATTCAGATAACATAATCTTTCTTGCTCTAAGCAAAGAGAACTTGAAGCATTTACTGAAGAAGTTGGATTGCATCTCAATACAAAGAAAACAAAAATCGCAACTGGCCAATAAATAACATCATGATACAAGAAGAAAAGATTGAAGCAGTCAAAAATTTCATGTTAGTTGGATCCAGAGTCAATCGACTCAATTGACGCCAGGTGGAAACAACAGATAAGAAATCAAATGACGTATTGTACTAGGAAAAGCTGCTGCAAAAGAAAGACCTCTTTGACAGTATTTAAAAAAAAAAACAGTGATGTCACTTTGCAGACTGAGGTGCTGCCTACCACAAGTTTTGGTATTTTCAGTCACTTCAAATGCATGTGAAAACTGAACAGTGAGTAAGGAAGACCAAGACCAAAGAAGAATGGTGTGTTTGGATTATGGTGTTTTGGGCGGCGGGGTCGGGAATGGGCAGAAACACTAAACGTTGATTATTCTGCAGACTGGCAGAATCAACTTGGAAGAAGTATAGACATGAATGCTCCTTAAAAAAACAGAGTGCTGAGATTGTCTCATGTGCTTTGGACATGTTTTGAGGAGGGACTAATCAGAGAGGAGCCCTGGAGCTGCACAAGTGGATGACTTTAGCAAACAAAAATCTATTACAGTTTAGGAGGGCAGAGGTTTGAATTCAGGGGAAGGCTCTCTGTCAGTTCTGAAGGGAAGTACTTGCCCCCTTCAGGATGGGTCAGCTTGGTGTTCCCTGGAGGTCACTATTTGTCTTGGCCCTTCCCTGGCTTAAAGGAGCCTCCTCCCAAGGGGCCCGAGTCCAGAAACATGCTCTCCACTCCTGTCAATCCCTACTCAATGGTAGCAAGGTAAGCCTTGTGTCAGCTCACTTTCCTCCCCTTTTGTCTCTAGTGAGAAAAAGATGCAGGCTACACCCTCGAGAAAGTCCCTTTACATCAGAGTCGAGTTGTGATGGCATTAAAGAGTGTTGCATTCTGGTATTTACCCTCCTGCAATGGTTTGGTTTATCAGATCATGAGGGAACATTACAAAGCTTCCACATGATATCATCACCTTTGTGTATATTGGGGATGTGCAATTCAATCCATGACAGGAGGTAAACATAGAAAAGGATTTTAAATCTTCATGTAATCCGGAGTCCAGAATGAAGGCTGTATAGTGGAGTGGACCTGGAAGGAGGGATTGTAAAACAATGAAAGAATTTTTCTTTTACTTTTCAAAGAGAAGAGTGTACTGGGGAGGGGAGGGGTGGGCAGGGAGAAAAGTGCAACAATGAATGGATGGAAATCCAAAGTCTCAGTAAATTTTCATTGAAATTAATAATAATAAAAAAATAAACTTCATGTAATCCAGGTTTTCTGTAGCCCTAGAAGCTTCACACCCCCTGAAACTATCAATCTAAAATATCTTTAAACCTTAAACCAAATATCTCTCTGAAGTCATCTTAAAAATCAAACAATAGTTTAACTAGTTTGTTATTTTTTTAAAGTCTGACTTAAGCATTATGCTCTTGTAAGAACTGTCTATATATGATCAAATTGACAAAAGTAGCTCAAAAGATTAGTTAGGGACCTTAGAGGATTATGTTGTTGTTGTAGTTAAGTGTCGTTGAGTAGCAGGCAACTCATAACGATCCTACAAAGGAGAGTCCTCCATGCTTGGGAAGGAGAGTCCTCGATGCTTGAGTGTCTTTCATCCTCTCTCCAGGTTCATAGGGTTTCCGGAGGCAAGCTATTATGGAAGTGGATGCCACTCCTCCTTCCTTGTTTTAGTCGGGGAGCTCCACCCCACTCTCTGTACTCATTGGGTAGCCAGCCATTAACGCATTTGACACATCAGTGTCACAGTGTTCAGCCTCACAGCAACCACAAGTGACCACAGTACAGCAACTTGTACACCAGGGCTATATGACCTAGAGGAATATCTGAACAAAAACAATGAAAGACAGGCTAGAGGATTATAAGTATATGTTAATAGGGAAACTACAATTCTGAAAAATAAGGGTGAAAATAGTTGTACTCTTCAAAGAATGCAATCATTGTCACTGAATTGTACAGGAAAAATTTGCTGAACTGGTGTGGATTCTGCTGTGCATATTTTTAACAACAATGAAAAAAATATTTAAATAGGTAAAGGACATGAAAAGGCATCTATCAAAATAAAGGTCAAAAACTCTAAGACTAACAAACACATGGAAAGATACTCAAAGCCATTAATGACATTACTGTGCGATCCTTCCTTTATGAAATAAAGGCTAGACTAGGCCAATGTGTCAAGATACAACAGATGAAAGGGAGTGAAAGGGGAGTCAGTCCTTAGTGGGCACCAAGCTTATTTCTTGTTAATAATGGAAAAATGTATAAATGGATAGAAGTAATGCTTGCATATGATAAACATGCAATTACAGTAACAATTTTATAGGTTTAAGGCCTTGAACACTAATGAGCAAAAACCAGACGAGCTGTAGGCAGATATCAAGATTATCATCCAGGAAGAATACAGGGAATCAGTAAAAGACAGAGGAGGAAGAAAAGACTGAGATTCATGTCTTGAATGATCTAATGTAATATGCAGAGTCTCTTCTGACATCCATCTTGGCCTTTTCTTCCTCCTCTGTCTTTGTGCATTCTTCCTGGATGACATTCTTGATATCCTCCCACAGCTCATCTGCTCTTCACTCATTAGTGTTCAAAGACCCAAACCTATAAATAAAGTGAATACCATGAAATTGTACATGTATAAAACTATGAAACTAACAATTTGTGATAAAAATGTATATATTAATTATATTTTTTCTACAATAAATTTTTTAATCCTGGAAAAAATATTGAAAAGATTAGGCAAGTTGTTTTTGTTAAGTGCTGGTGAATAGAATACAACTCACAGCAACCCTATGAACAATAGATCTGAATCTGTCTTGTCCTGAGCCATCAGGTAAGAGCTGGACAATAACTAAGGATGACAGAAGTGTTGCCTTCAAGTTGTGGTGCTGGAGAAGAGTCTTGAACATACCAAGAAAACTAAGAGGTCTGTCTTGGAGAGGATGAAGTCAAGTTTTTCCTTGGAGGCAAGGATTTTGAAGCTTCATCTCACATACTTTGTGCACATGGCCGGAAGGGACCAGTCCTTAGAAAAAGACATCATGGTCAAAAGGATGGAACCCTAAACACGAGACCACCTATCATGAAAATGGAAAACACCCAGAAAGAGTGGGATGAGTGGTGTTACATTGCAGGGCTTGCAGTTAATGTCACAAAACAAGATGTGTATGAATTATTGAATGAAAATCAATTTACACTTTAAACTTTCACCCAAAATGCTTATGATTTGTTGAATGGAAAACTGATCTGCTGATCTGAAAACTGAAAACTGATCTGAAGGAAAACCTTCTCCCAATTCACCATAACAAGTTTCATTAAAAAAAAACAAAGACTCTCAGAGTATACTCTTCATGCCTTAGCAGTTACCACACAGGTGATTTTAAGACAAATGTTTTCACTCTACAAAGAATGATTAGTTAGGGTTAGAAGAAAAGGCAGAAAACACAAGTGTCAGGTATCACCAAGGTAACACCTGCAGGGTACAGTTCTCACCCCTGATATCCAGGGTGCTGCAATTATTAAAATCTAGACGCTTGCAAGGATGAGTTCAATGTGGCAGGGACCCAGACTTCTGAGTACTGGCCACCAGCCAGCTAGTGCTGGAGTCTCTGGCAATCAGATGTTCAAGGAGGAGGCAATGGCCAGTGGAGTTGGCAGGTCAGGGCAGGCAGGGAGTGATGTCATGCTAGGGGAAAAAAAAACCTGCAAATAGAATTAACTTGCTATAACAAGAACAAATTGCCTGTGCCAAGACACAGCAGCACTGCGGAGGCAAGGCTGAAACAGGAAGCAAGTTAGGAGCAAACGCCATCCTGTTCCTCCAACATTCTTCTCACGCCCCCTACTGGCAAAGTCCAATAGGGAACAGCTGGTAAAGGAAAAGGTTGATTTGCATTCTCAGCCCTACAGTCAAGTGCATGGGGGTAGATTTAAAGCTGGCACACTTGATTATGTTTTTAGTGACTAGAAATAATACTCTGCTTGTAATCTATTATTTGGTAGTTGTCACGTTGTTGTGTCCTTCGAAACAGAACTGACCCTCAGCTGATCCTCCAGTGGGATTGCAGAAACTGTCAATCACACAGGAGAAGATTATTCATCTTTTTCCATTGAAGCAGCGGGTGGATTTGAAATCTATGCCTTTGGAATGGCAGCACAGCTTCTTACCAGTAGACCACCAGAGTGCCCTAGTTGTCATGGTGGTGGTTGTTGCTTCTGTGTACTATTGAGTTGGAATCAACCCATAACTGACCCTCTGATGGGTTTTCAGTGACAAATAAATGCTTGGAAGGAGGTTGCCTATTTTTCTCCCACAGAGCAGATGGTGGATTTGAACTACATGCCTTCTGGTTGAAGCACAGCTTCTTACCACTAGGCCACCAGCACTCATGTTAAGCATGTTGTCATGTCAGGTAGCTTCAAATCTGTCCCAACTCGTCGTGACTCTGTGTATTCAACAAGTACTGCCTGGTCCGAGTGTCCGGTTTTGAGCCAGACATTGCAGCTTCTGTGTCAATCAAAGTCACTGAAAATGTTTCTCCTTCTCCTTGATCCTCTGCCGAGGTTTTTCTCCAGGTGGTGTCTGATTACATGTCCAAAGCATGTAAGACGAAATCTCACCCAATATCCCTTCTCAAGTGCATCCAGACTGTGCTACTTTCAATACAGATGTGTTCTTTCTCACGGCAGTCCAGCATAGATTTGTCAACACCATAATTTAGAAGTGTTTGTTGTTGTTATGTGCTGTCGAGTTGCCTGCGACTCATAGTGACCATATGTATAACAAACCCTAAACCCTGCTCTACCCTGTGCCAGTCTTATTTTCTCTGATACACCTACTCCCATTACCCCAGTCATGAATCAATCCATCTCATCAAGGGTCTTCCTCTTTTATGCTGTCCCTTCACCACCCTAAGCATGATGTCCCTCTCCAAGGACTAGTACCTCCTTGAAACACGTCCAAAGTATGTCAGATGAAGCTTCAGAATCCTTGCCTCCAAGGAGTAGCCTGGTTTCACCCTCTCCAGGATGAACCTGTTTGTTCACCTAGCAGTCCATGGTATATTCAACACTTTTCTCCAGCACCACAGCTCAAAGGCATCAATTTTCCTTCTATCATCCCTATTCACTGTCCAGCTTTCTGATGCATAGCAAGTAATTACAAATACTATGGCCTGGATCAGGTGCACTTTAGTCTCCAGATTGGCATCGTTGCTCTTCAGTACTTTGGAGAGGTCTCTGACAGCAGACTTTCCCCAATGCAATTCATCTTTTAATTTCCTGCTTGCTGGTACCAAGAGCATTGGTTGTGGAGCCAGGCAAACTAGAACTGTTAATAATCTCAATCTCTTCCTCATCATATTTATGTGAGGCTATTGAACAGTCTATGGCTTGGCTCAGCAGCACCCTCATCCTCCAACCAGCATTCTTGCTCTTTAACAGTTTAAAAAGGTAATACGCCATTTGATTTCTTGACAGCTGCTTGCATGAGTGTTGGTTGTAGATCCAAGTAAAATTAAATCTTTCACATCTTCAATCTTTTCTCCTTTCATCATGATATTACTTATTGGTTGAGTTATGAAGGTTTTTATTTTCTTTATATTTATGGGTAATCCATACTGATTAGGTGAGTCTGATTCAGGACAAGGTCTTTCCAATAACTTGCTATGCATCTGAGAGCTGGGCAATGAGTAAGGATGACAGAAGAAGAAGGGATACCTTTGAACTGTGGTGTTGGAGAAGAGCACTGAACAGCCCATGGATGGCCAAGAGAATGAACACATATGTCATGGAGAGCATACCGCCAGCGTGCTCTTTGGAGGCAAGAAGGATGAGGCTCACATACTTTGAGCATGTTGCTAGAAGGGGCTATCCTTGTAGAGGGACATGATGCTGGGAAGGGTCCACAAAGGAGAGAAAAACCCTCAACCAGCTGGATTGACATGGTGACTGCTTCAATGGTCTCTTGTGTGTCAGGAAGTGTGAGGATGGAATAGGATAGGATAGGATGGATAGGTTAGGATAGGCTAGGATAGGATAGGATAGGATAGGATAGGATAGGATAGGATAGGATAGGATAGAATAGGATAGGGTAGGATAGGGCTCAGATCTTTTGTTCATAGGGTCTCTGAGTCATACTTGACTCGACAGCACCTAACAACAACAAATCCATAATGAAGGTTGAAGAGTGATCTTCGTCAGTGAGTGTTTCCAGGCTTCTTTACTTTAGGCAAGCAAGGTTGTGTCATCTGCATATTGCAGGCTATTAATGGGTCTTCCTCTAGTCTTGGTGCGGCATTCTTCTTCATGTAGTCAAACTTCCTAGAGGATTTTCTCAGCATACAGGTGGAATATATACAACCTTGAAGTACGCTTTTTCTCATTTTAAATCATGCATTGTCCCTTTTTTCTATTTAAGCTAGTGCTTATTGGCCTATGCATAGGTTCCACATAAGCACAATTTAGTGTCCTGAAATTCCTGTTCTTTGTAATGTGATCTATAATTTGTTATGATCTACATACATCTGAATGCCTTTGCCTTGTCAATAAAACACAGGGAAACAGGTTTCTGTAACATATAATTCAGTTGTTTGGGGTTTTTAATTCTGTATTGAGCAGCCTAGAGCATCTTTTATTCTTTATGGTATTCCAGGCCTATGCCTCTAGGTATACTTTTAAGGCTGACTGATTGAGCTTCTCATGTTAAAACAGTAAATAAACACTCCGCACAATACCCAGAAAATATCTACATGTCATTTTCCAATATACAACTAGTCATTCAGCCATCCAGTCAAGTAATATTTGTGGCATATCTCTTTATGTTAATATCCATTTTATTTTAGGTTTTTAATCACACTAGTTCAAATGTATTTCTTTACAGCTACTCTTGCACAGCTCAACTGGAATTATTTCAGTCATTCCTACCATGTTACTTAACCAAAGATTGAATCTTAACAAGTAATATTCCAAATGACCAACTTTCAAATGAGTAGGCAGGGTAAAGAATACAGTTTTTAGCTAATGATTTTGGCTGTTAAGCATCAACAAGACACATCACTTTCTCTACTACAGGAATTGGTATTTTAGATTGGGACTTTCAAACAATATGGGGCAAAAAAGAGTACAATAGAAGCTTCTGTAGCTCAAGCCTCCCATAGTCCTTATGCCTCTGACAGAGCAAGGCAACAAATCTTTCTTCCAAACTAAATGAATTACAGGCTTATCTCTTATATGCCGAATATATTCCAAATATATTCTCAAATATATTTGAGAGTCATCTGATTTGAGAATCTCTTCTGAGCCATACAATGAAGGGAAGAGCACAGTCTCCTTAAAACATAGTACAAATGGAAATGTTTACAGAATGTTATTTTTCATTTATTTTATTTAGTTATTATATAATTGCTTCCATGAAAAACTGCCTCCACTATCATGAAACCAGAAGAACTGGATGATTCCCAGATATTAATATTGTATATTTTGATCAAAGATTATGTAGAAGAATCCTGATCAAAAGGGAGGAAATGCAGAACAAAATTTCAAATTCTAATGGAATCCAGACTTCCTGGAGTGATGGTTGGATGAAACCCTGAAATTACTGCCCTTATAAAAATATTTAAACTTTAAACCACAAATATCCCCTGAAGTCCTCTTATTACTAAGCAATAGTTTAGCTTAACTAACCCTCTGCCAAGAAAGTTCATCAATCCCTTTATCCATTTAGCTTCTTACTATTCACATTCATGATGCCATTGATCCCAAAATCACATGTGGTGAAATGTTGCTGTTGTTGTTATATTCCACTGAGCCAGTTCCAACTCACAGCAACCTCAAGGATAAGAAAAGGAAATGTCCGGTTCAGCACCATCCTCACAAGCATTTGAACTGTGCACCATTGGGACTGCAGAGTAGTTTCTTACCACTAGACCACCAGAGCTCCTTATTCCCTAAGCAAAAAAGTAAAACTTAGAGATATTACTAACTTACACATAATTTTGTAAGTACCTGAGTGACTACTTCCACCCAAATCTTCTGATTCAAATTTTAGCACTTAGCCCACCACATCAAGATGACCACATAGAACTGACTGGTAGTGTAAAACTACTGGGAAAACTCAGACACTATGTTATTTCTTCCCCCTAAGCAGGCAGACAGATCACTGGGACCCATATTATCACACCAACCAACACAACCCTCTCACTTACCTGAACGTTGGCATCTTAGCACAGTTCCCACAAAAAGACATGCTAGGACAACCTGACAGCTAAAAAACCAAACTACAGGCCAAAAAGAGCCTCTGTTTGAGGAATCTAGTTCCCTTCATAATATAAACTATTCATACAGAGAACACTCAGTACAAGCTCACGAAAGTTCGAACCTGATGTTTACAGGGTCATTATGAGTCAGAGGCAACTCAATGGCTCCTAACAACAAAAACAACATGAGGTTCATGACTCTTTCACACAAAACCTAGAGCTGCCAGCAATGAAATCCTGGAGTCCTCTGGGCTTTTTCCACCAGTGGCAAGACACAGGAAAAAGAATAAGAACTCATCCATAATGTAGCACAAGCTTGCCATTGGTGGAAGCTCCCAAACACTGCCTCAGAGGGGCAGAACCCATTCCTAGATCTGCGTTGTTGAGAATACAACTTTGTCCAAATGCCTAGCTCAGCTGCTGATATGGACTCAATTAGATAGAATTCCGTGCATTCAGTGATTTATTCATAGCAAATTCCTTTAATAAGAAACATAAACGCAGGCTATATGTAAGGATTTCACCTGATGGTGTGCACAGGAATCAGACTGATTACATCTGTGGAAGGAACCACTGGAGAAGTTCAGTATCAGCAGTGAAAACTGGGCCAGGTGCTGATTGTGGAACAGACCATCAACTACTCGTATGCAAGTTCAAATTAAAGCTAAAGACTCCTCAGGTATCAAAATTTGATCTTGAGTCTATCCACCATGAATTTAAAAACCAACTCAGGAACAGGTTTAAGGCCTTGAATACTAATAAATGAAGACCAGATAAGGTGTGGGAAGATATCAAAGATAGCAATTGGCATGATAGATGGAGAAGAAATAGAGGTTGTTAGCAATTACAGCTTGCTCAGATCTACAATCAACATTCTTACCACCAGCAGTCAGGAAATCAAAAGATGAATTTCATTTGGAAAATCTGCTGTCATGGTCCTCTCCAGAGTCCTGAAAAGCAACGATCTCAATCTAGAGACAAATGTGCCTAATCCAGGCCACGTTCTTCTCAATTACATAGTATGTTTCAGAGAGCTAGACAATGACTAAGGATGAGAGAAGAATAAATGCCTTTGAGTTGTGGTGCTGGAGAAGAGTCTTGAACATAAAATGAACTGCAAAGAAAACAAATTGATCTGTCCTGGAGAAAAGTGAACCAAGTCTCTCATTGGAGAATAGAATTTTGAAACTTCGTCTCACATACTTTGGGCACGTGGCTAAGAGACCAGTCCTTGGAGAAGGACATCATGCTTGGAAAGTTGGAGGGAAAGAGCAGGAAAGGAAGACCCTGGATGAGACAGATTGATACAGTATCTGGGGCTATGGGGGTTGGTATGTCAGAATTAGTGAAACTGGCTCAGGACAGGGAAGGGTTCAGTGTTGCTGTATATAGGATCACTATAGGTTGCAGGGGACTCAACAGCACATAACAACAAAAAACTTACCATATTTGCTGTTTTTTATTTAAGCCTCTTGTTTAGAGTCAACAAGACATTGGGGAAGGCCTTTATATTTAAAAGTAGGTTGTTACTATATTTTTGAGGAACATTCTTCTAAGTGGTCCAGCACTCTTCTGTCAATAGGCTATACTGAGGTAACCTGGGGTTGCTGTGATGCTGAACTTTGTGTTACCGGAGTGTCAAATGCTATAACGGTTACCCATGGTGGACAGTGTTTGGTGAAGCTCCCAGTTTAAGACAAGTTTGGAAGCAGGAGTGGCATCCACTTCCTAAACAACATGCCTCTGAAAACTTTATGAACTTTGATAAATGATGATAGTTATAGAAAGGCTTTAGGCCTTTTGTTCACAGAGTTGCTATGAGTCATCCTCCATTCAACAGCAATCAACAACAAGCCTTCTATTGGAAACTTAATCCTACAGCTGTGGACGTAATCTTATTTGGGGAAAAGGTCCTCTTTGCTTGCTAATGAAGCCATAACAATGTAGAGTGTATCTTTAGCCTACTGATTTTTGTAAAAACAGAAGAACCATTTAGGAAGAGATTAATGAAATGTGGGGGAAAACAGATACAATGTGGAGAACTCTAAGGAATGCTGAGAAGAATACTAGAGAAGCTGAGAACAGGATCTCCCCACAGGGTGAGCAGAGAAAGCCTTTCCTTAAAATTAGGGCCTTGAATTCAGATTTCTAGCTCAGAACATTATCAAAAGAGAAGATCTGCAAGGAGATGGACTGACCCAGTGACTGCAGCAATGTGTCTGAGTGTGTCAGGAAGTGTGAGGACAGCACAGGATAGAACAGGGTTCAGATCTGTTGTTCACAGGGTCACTATGAATTGTATTCAATGTGATGGCATTAACAACAAGAAAATCTGAAGGGAGCTCTGTGACCTAGTGGCAAAGAGTTGTACTGCCTACCCAAAGGCAGATGGTTCAAATCCACCATCTTGGAAAAAAGAAAGGCCTTGGAAAAAAGAAAGGCAATCTCCTCCTGTGTGATTTATAGCCTCTGAAAACCTGCTGGAAGGTAGAGATGCTTCTGACTTGATGGCACATAATAACAATTTCCTAGCTGCAAGAAAAACATTTCTGTTCACTGAAAGACCCATCTGTGGTTTAATTTGGGTTTAGGGGGATTTTGTTTGTTACAGTAACACTAAGAAACTAAGATTACTTCATAAAACCTAGAAGGACATTCACTGTAACAGGGGAGCAGTGAATTCTGGTTTCTTTGAAGTTAGGAAATTTGCTGTTACTGTACACTCAGCTTTTACATACACATTACACATCCCAACATTAGTGCATTTGCACATGGACGCGCACGCACACACACACACTGGAAGGAATTCTGTGCTTCTGCCTTTATACTCACTGTCATGTGTAAGAGGAAACTGGAGAAGGCCCCATTCTTCTCCCTTCACTATCTCCATTCCAGCACCATTCCTCACATAAACATGCACAGCACTCAATAAGTACAGACCCAATAAACAAAGAGGGGGTGATTTGAATAAATAAAATCAGAGTCAGTATGGAAAGGTAGGTCAGACCCCAAATCTTCATTAGCAAAACCAGACATTTATGGAGTTCCCATTACAGTCTAAGGTCGCTGAGTTCACTGAGTTAGGTAGGAGGGTTACAAAGGAGTATGAAGGGTGTTTGATGTTCAGAAACTAATTGGCCTGTGTCTCCAATAGCAGGCAAACAGATCAATAAGAAATAGCAAAGCTCCCTAGAAAATGGGGCCTGGCCTTTCATCTTAGAAGTTTCAAAGATCCTTAGGAAACATTCATTAGGCCCAACCCTTTCCAAGAGCTGTGGGTGGGAAACGCAACATCAGCCATAAACCGAACTCTATCTCTGTTCCCTCCAGGCCAATCTCACATATGCACTTCTCTCCAAAAGGTGCATTTGGTCCTATTTATTTCTTTGTTCTTTTATGGACTTCTATTGCATGCTGTTGAGTATAGCATGGTGGGCATGATGTAACCCTTGCTGTCCAGAAGCCCACAGTCTGGAGAGGGTAAGAGACAAGGCCCCTAATTAGCAACTGGGTGATTAAAGTACTATAAGTCCCCAGGAAAAAAGAAGATAGCTTCTGTCCAAACCACCAGAAAAGGCCCTGAAAGTTTTATGTTTTTTCTATCATGAGGCCCTGAAAGTTTTATGTGTTTTCTATCATGAGCCAGCTGGTTATACTCTTTACATGGAAACCATCATGTTGCTGGACACTGTCCTTCTCCCATGGTACCCTTCCATTGAATGTAGAACAATCACTGTTGTTATGTGCCACAGAGTCAGAACTGACCCTTAGCTGGCTCTCCAGGGGATTCTTTTTTCATGTTTAATGCATTCATTCATTGTTGCACTTTTCTCCCTGCCCACCTCTTCCCCCCAGTTTGCTCCTCTCTTTGAAAAGTAAAAGAAAAAAAATATTCCATTGGTAGAGAATCCCCCCTCCCAGCCTGAGTACATTCCACTATGCAACCTTCATTCTGGACTCTTGTCATAACCATGATACCCAATCATATATTGCTTTCAAACAGTTCTCTCCCTCATCTGTTTCAATGCACTATACATAATTTATCCAATTTTTCTCAGTCTCACCACAACCTCGATGTCAGTCCTGTTCTACAATAATGGCACCATGCAGCACCTGTCCTTTTGTGATTGAGATACTTCATTCAGCATAATGTCCTCTATTTTGAATAATATTACATGAGTTCCTTGTTTTTTCAATACAGCGTAGTATTCCATTGTGTGAATATACTACAGCTTCTCTATCCATTTGTTTGTTGATAGGCACTTAGGTTGTTTCCAACTCCTTGCTATTGTGAACAAAGTCATGATAAACATGGGTGTCATGTATATCTGCTTGGGTGTCAGTTATAGTCTCTTTGGAGTATATTCCCAGTAGTGGAATTGCTGGGTCAAATGGTAGCTCTACTTGCAACTTTTTGAGAAAGTGCCACACCACTTTCCACAGTGGTTGCACCATTTTACACTTCCACCAACAATGAATAAGGGTTCCAGTTTCTCCACAACCTCATCAGCATTTGTTGCTTGCTGTTCTGTTAAATTTTGCTATTCTGACTGGGGTGAGATGTATCTCTTGTTGTTGTTGTTGTTGTTGTTATTGTTGTTGTTGTTGTTATGTGCCATCGAGTCACCTGCGACTCATAGGGACCCTATGTACAACAGCCCTAAACTCTGCTCTGCGTTGTGCCAATCGCACCGTCTCTGACACACCCATCCCAAATACCCCAATCACTGAATCAATCCACCTCATAGGGGGCCTTCCCCTTCTGCGCTGTCCCTCCACCCTACCAAGCATGATGTCCCTCTCCAAGGACCTGTCCGTCCTTAGAGCATGTCCAAAGTATGTTAGATGGAGCCTCAGAATCCTTGCCTCCAAGGAGCAGCCCGATTTAACCCTTTCCAGGATGAATCTGTTTGTTTTCCTAGCAGTCCATGGTACCCTCAATACTCCAGCACCAAAACTCAAAGGCATCAATTCTCCTTCTATCCTCCTTAGTCATTGTCCAACTCTCTGATGCATAACAAGTGATTGCAAAGACCATGGCCTGTATCAGATGCATCTTAGTCTCCAAAGAGACACCATTGCTCTCCAGTACTTTGGAGAGGTCCCTAACAGCAGACTTCCCCATGGCAATACGTCTTCTCATTTCCTGGCTACTGGTGCCGAGAGTGTTGACTGTGGAGCCAAGCAAACTGAAGCTGTGAACAATCTCAATCTCTTCACTATCCATCCTGATGCTGCCAATTGGCCCAGTGGTGAGAATCTTTGTCTTCTTGACATTGAGCCTCAATCCATATTGGAGGCTGCAGTCCTTGACCCTCTGCAGCAAGCACTTCAGGTCCTCCTCAGTTTCAGCAAGCAGGGTTGTATCATCTGTATATCGTAGATTACTGATAGATCTTCCATTAATCTTGACCCCACATTTCTCCTCATAGAGCCCAGCCTCCCGGATAATCTGTTCTGCACAAAAGAAGGGTGACCCAATAGAGTGTGGAAAGTACAGAACAATATCATTAATTTCACATGCAAGCAAGATTCTACTGGAGATTATCCAAAAACGACTGGAACATCAGCAGAGAACTGCCAGAAGTCCAGGCTGGGTTTAGAAGGGGTCATGGTACTAGGGATATTGTAGCTAATGTTAGATGGATCTTAGCTGAAAGCAGGGAATACCAGAGGAATGTATATCTGTGTTTCATTGACTATGCAAAGGCGTTTGACTGTGTGGATTATAAAATACTGTGGCTGACTCTGAGAAGAATGGGAATACCAGAACACTTGATAATGCTAATGCGAAACCTATACTTGGAAAAGAGGCAGTCGTCAGAACAGAGCAAGGAAACACTGCATGGTTCAAAATTGGAAGGGCATGCGCCAGGGATGTGTCCTATCTCCATATGCATCTCTCTTAGAGCTAGGGATTTTGAACATTTCTTCATGTGCTTGTTGGCCATCTGAATGTCTTCTTTGGTGAAGTGTCTCTTCATATCTTGTGCCCATTTTTCAATTGGATTGTTTACCTTTGTCTTGTTGTGGTGTTCAAATATTTCAGAAATTCTAGATATAAGTCCTTATCTGACATGTCATTACCAAACACTTTTTCCCAGACTGCGGCTTCCCGTTTTACTCTATTGGAGAAGTTTTTGCATGTGCATAGGGTCCAGTGGATTTTCAGAGGCTATAAATCACACAGGAGGAGACTGCCCATTTTTCTCCTGAGGAGCAGCTGGTGGAATTGAACCACAAGTCTTGAAGTTAGCAGCATGCTTCCTTACTCACTCACCCACCAGAGCTTCCTTGTGCTAATGGAGGAGAAACAATTAGGAATAGGATGCTGAGAATGGAAATACAACTTGAAGAATATGATCAGTATCAATGAATTATGCCTTTAAAGTTTAACGAGAAGACAGGTTAAAAAGGACTCCAGGAGGATGGTCACGAGGCCATAAATTCCATGGAGGACTCTGGACATCAGCCTCCTTCTGCTTTGACCAGTAAACATTAATACACATAATGATAGTGCTTAATGCAGAAAGCTATCAATTCAGAGCACTTGGTTTGATTTAATTCCAAACCTAAGTCTATTTTTTCCCCTGCAATGACACTTATTAATTTGTCCCAAGATTATTTACTATTTTTCCCTTTGCTGAAGGTACATTTCAGGCTCTGTTCTTTAATTGTAGTGATTACTAATCTTAGCAGGTAGCAGCAATGACAAATTTTTAATCCCTCATGTTTTAGAGTCTTGAAATCTTTTCAATGCTGAGAAAACAAAGAGTGCTATTACATTGAAGGGATGCCACAAAACAGTGTGTCAATGTCACAAAATATATGTAAATTGTTGAATGGAAAACCAATTTGCTCTGTTAACTTTTATCCAAATGTCAATAAAAAGTAATTCTTTTTTTTTTTTGTAAATTCTAAGCAAACAAACTAAAGCAGAAAGTAAGAATATTGAGAGCAGGGTTACTGATAATTAGAACAGATGCAAGTATATCTGCTTTGAACCTGACTCCACCCAGTCAGAGTTTCAACAATGGTCCCCGCTATAGAACAGTGCAGGCTTTGACTTCAAGATCAAGGTGAGTTGAATATAATGATAAACATTTGTTGTTGTTTTGTTGTTGTTGTTGTTGTTGTTGTTGTTAGGTGTCATTGAGTCTAGACTAATAGAGACCCTGTAAACACAGATCTGAACCCTGTCCTATCCTGCATCACCCTCATTCTTCCTGACACAGTTAAGTACATTGCAACAGTCACTGTGCCAATCCACCTGGTCGAGGGTCTTCCTCTCCTTTGCTGACCCTGCACCCTTCC
This sequence comes from Elephantulus edwardii, assembly GCF_000299155.1. Lineage (NCBI taxonomy): Eukaryota > Metazoa > Chordata > Mammalia > Macroscelidea > Macroscelididae > Elephantulus > Elephantulus edwardii. The sequence continues at coordinate 142,879 of NW_006399953.1, forward strand.
AAGCATCATGTCTCTCTCCAAGGAATAGCTCCTCCTAGCAACATACCCAAAGTATTTGAGGTGAAACCTCATCATTCTTGCCTCCAAAGAGCACTCTGGCTGCACCCTTTCCAAGACATATTTTTTCTTTTGGCTGTCTATGGGCTGGATGTTCAGCACTCTTCTCCAATGCCACAGCTCAAAGGCATCAATTCTTATGTCATCCCTATTCAATGTCCAGCTCTCAGATGCATAGCAAGTGATTAGAAAGACCATGGTATGAATGTGACACACCTTAGTCCTCAGTCTGACATCATTACTCCTTAATAATTTAGAGAGGTTCCTAGCTGCAAATTTTCACAATGCAGTGCATCTCCTTATTTCCTGACTGCTGTTACAAAGGGTGTTAATTGTGGATCCAAGCAGGATGAAGCTGTTGACAGTTTCAATCTTTTCCCCATTCATCATGATGCTGCCTATCAGTCCAGTGGTAAGAATCCTTGCCTTCTTGACAATGAGATGCAATCCACACTGAAGGCTGCATTCCTTGATCTTCTGCAACAAATGCTTCAAATCCTCCTCACTTTCAACAAGCAAGATTGTGTCATCTGCATAATGCAGGTTATTGCTGAGTCTCCCTCTGATCCTGCTGCCACATTCTGCCTCATAGAATCAAGTCTCTCTAATAATTTGCTCAGCATATAGATTGTTGTTGTTGTTGTTAAGTGCCGTCGAGTCATAGGCGACTCATAACGACCCTATGAAGAAAAGTCCTCAACACTTGTGTGACTTTCATCCTCTCTCCAGATTCATAGGATTTCCAGAGGCAAGCTATTACGAAAGTGGATGCCACTCCTGCTTCCAAGCTTGTTTTAATAGGGAAGCTCCACCAAACACTGTCCTACATGGGTAACCATTAACGCATTTGACACATCAGTGTCACAGTGTTCAGCTTCACAGCAACCACAAGTTACTGCTGTACAGCAAGTGGACAGACCACGGCTATACGACCTAGAGGAATGTTTGAACCAAAACAATGAAGGATAGGCCCGAGGGCCGCAGATTAAAAGTCACCCACCTTTGGCTTGGTAGCATCGCTTTCTGTCCACTGGGCCAACTGGTCACTCTCTATGTTGATGTCATTGTTAAGTGCCCTCGAGTCGTAGGCAACTCATAGCGACCCTGTGAAGGAAAGTCCTCAATACTTGTGTGTCTTTCTTCCTCTCTCCAGGTTCATAGGGTTTCCAGAGGTAAGCTATTACGGAAGTGGATGCCACTCCTGCTTCCAAGCATATAGATTAGATACCATATATTTTAGGGCCATAAATTTAGGATATAAAATGAGACCACTAACCCCTTGCACTCTGACTCTTGGATTTCTGAGGCTGTAAATGTTTCTGGGAGGAAACTGTATTTTGATCACTCAAAGATAATGAAATCCCTAAAGACATCCATGGAAGTCTAATGTGGTGGCAAAGAACAGTTCCAGGGCACTTCCAGTGTCTTATGACTTTTATAAACTCATTTATAAGTTCTAATATGTTCTCACTTATAAGTTCTATGTGTTACTAGTTTTGGTGCATCAATTTATTATTGTTGTTGTTATATATCATTGATTTGGAACTGACCCACTGAGCAGAACCTGTGAGGAGTAGGTTTCTAACTCCCAGGACCCAACAAGGTTAGCTGTCTCACTCCAAATACTTCACTTTACTTCTCACCTTGGAAAATTGGTCTCTCCCTGACAAGCAGCTCTCTGCATCTCTCTGTGGCCTGATGCTGGTAATACCTATCGATGTTATGCATTCTTGAGTTGTTCACAACGCATAGCAGCCCTTTGAACAGCAGACCTGGACATTGCCCTCTCCTTTGCCCTCCCTTGATCAAGGATACACTCCAGCCATTATCACAGCCACTATATCAGTCCATCTGGTTGAGGGTCTTCCTCTCTGTTATGCATATTCATTTACAACCATGTGCTCATGTCTCTCCCCCCTTTTCTTTTTTTAATAAAATTTTTATTTTCATTCTAATTTTAATGAAACTTTACAGAAAAGTTGGGTTTTCATTAATTCATCACTGCATATTTCCCTCACTCCCTTCCTCTTTTCCCTCCCCCAGTTCATTTTCTTATTTTTTTAAACATTTATTGCTGCACAACTTCCTCCCTCCTCCCCAGTCCACTTTGCAATACACCTCTTACTCTGGATTGTTGTCATACAAATAATTCCTAATCATATATTCCTTTTAAACACTTCTTTCCTTTATCTATTCTAATGCAATGTTTCTTATCTATCCATTCTTATCCTATTTTCCTTCACAATCTCCATGTCAATCATGCTTCATAACAGTGATATTATGCAGTATTTGTCCTTTTGTGACTGAGATCTTTCACTCAGCATATGTCCTCCAGGGTCACCCATGTTGTGTAATATTTTATAAGTTCCTTGCTTTTCAGTGCTGTGTAGTATTCCATTGTGTTTTCTATAGTGTTTTGCCATAGTTTTTCTACCCAGTCATTTGTTGATGGGCACGTAGGTTACTTCCATCCCTTTACTATTGTGAACAACACAGCAATAAACATGGGTGTGCATACGTCTGTTTGGGTGGGTGTTCTGATTTCTTTAGGGTATATTCCCAGTAGTGTTACTGTTGGGTCAAATAGTATTAATATTTCCAACTTTTTGAGAAAGCACCAGACTGCCTTCCATAGTGGTTGCATCATTTTACACTCCCACCAGCAGTGAATAAGAGTTCCAGTTTCTCCACAACCTCAGCAGAATTTGTTGTTTGCTGGTCAATCGAATTTTGCTATTGTTGCTGGAGTTCTCTCCCTTTTTACACCTGGTAAAACATGTTGGATAAAATGGATTATTTATAATACACAAAACTGATACTCATTCAAACCAAAGAATTTTGAGTAAATGTCCAAAAGGGATGGAGCAAAGAAGGTTGGACATTACTTTGAGGATTTAGATTTCTGAAAATGGAGCCATCGTGGTATAACAAGTTAAGTGGTGAGCTGCTAACTCAAAAGTGGGCAGTTCAAACCCATCAGCTGCTCCAAGGGGGGAAAAGGAGTCAATTTCCTCCTATTACCTGTTAAGATTTACAGCCTCAGAATCCCAATAGGGGGTTACCACGAATCTGAATCAACTAACTGGACAAATGGTTTTACTAGATTTCCAAGAGCTTAAGGTCTCCAATATGATCAGCCTGGAAGCTATGCTGGTCACTTGTCTGCATGAGGAGCTGGAGCTGAGATGCAGTGGAATTATCTCAGTTAAGAGGACTGTCTCTGGCAGAGCACCAAACTGTCAAGAACAGCCGTCTATGTGTGGGAGGTACTGAGCCTTTACTGGCCATGAGTCAATATCAAATCGCAACATCTATACTGAATATACTGAAACTGCTTTGAAATACTGGAATTTGTGACGCCTCCAGTGTGCTGAGATACAGTGCTTAATGACCTGGACACAGCAGTGGTGAGGCGACAGGAGCCAGGAGGCGGTGTGGTTGATGCGGTCGGTTATGATGTCGCCAGAGGAGAGCAAGTACTCGTTCCCCACTGAGCAGCCAAATGCAGGGTACCAGCCTCCTTCTTATGCCCCCTCTGCTGGGGGCTGTGTAGCTGTGCCCAGTGCATCCTCAGCATTTGGTTTTCTTTTGATGTTTTTGGCTGTGTGAAAGAAGGAAACACCGAAAGCAATTCCTTCTCCAGTGGGCTAAAAAACTCAACCACTGGCAAAAACAGTGGGCCGCCATACCCAAGACTGGCCCCAGAGCAGCGAGTGCCAGAGAACGCCAGCTACTTCGGCACAGTCCCCCACCTTCCCGGTGTGTGGAGACAACCACCCACCTCATTTCCACTGTAACCACTGCTTTCTTTCCTGGCAGCTGCATGCATTTTTAGTTTTATTATTTTTCTCTTAATTAAAATGGCACTAGATAGATAGATAGATAGATAGATAGATAGATAGATAGATAGATAGATAGAGATAGAGATCTAGAGAGAGAGAGAGAGATAGATGTTGTTGTTATGTGCCGTCGAGTCGTTTACGACTCATAGCGACCCTATGTACAACAGCCTTAAACCGTGCTCTATCCTGTGCCAATCTCATTGCCTCTGACAAACCCATCCCGAGTACCCCAGTCACTGAATCAATCCACCTCACAGAGGGTCTTCCCCTCCTGCGCTGTCCCTCCACTCTACCCAGCATGATGTCCCTCTCTAAAGACCTGTCTCTCCTTACAACATGTCCAAAGTATGTCAGACGAAGCCCCAGAATCCTTGCCTCCAAGGAGCAGCCTGGTTTAATCCTCTCTACGATGAATCTGTTTGTTTTCTTGGCAGTCCATGGTACATTCAATACTTTTCTCTATCACCACAGCTCAAAGCCGTCAATTCTCCCTCTATCCTCCCTAGTCATTGTCCAGCTCTCTGATGCATAACAAGTGATTGCAAAAACCATGGCCTGTATCAGGCAGACCTTAGTCTCCAGAGAGACACTGTTGCTCTTGAGTACTTTAGAGAGGCCCCTAACCACAGACTTTCCGATCGCAATACTTTTTTTTATTTCCTGGCTACTGGTGCCAAGAGTGTTGACCGTGGAGCCGAGCAAACTGAAGCTGTGAACAATCTCAATATCTTCGCCATCCATCCTGATGCTACCGATTGGTCCAGTGGTGAGAATTTTTGTCTTCTCAACATTGAGCCTCAGTCCATATTGAAGGCCGCAGTCCTTGACCCTCTGCAGTAAGTGCATGAGGTCCTCCTCAGTTTCAGCCAGCGAGGTTGTGTCATCTGTATAACACAGATTGTTGATAGATCGTCCACCAATCCTAACGCCACACCTCTCCTTATAGAGCCCCGCCTCTCAGATAATCTGCTCTGCATACAGGTTGAAAAGGTATGGAGACAGGACACATCCCTGACGTACACCCTTCCCAATTTTGAACCATGCAGTGTTGCCCTGCTCTGTTCTGATGACTGCCTCTTGGTCCAAGTATAAGTTTCGCATTAGCATGATTAAATGTTCTGGGATTCCCATTCTTCTCAGAGTCAGCCACAGTTTGTTATGATCCACACAGTCAAATGCCTTTGCATAATCAATGAAACACAGATAGACATTCTTCTGGTATTCTCTGCTTTCATCCAAGATCCATCTAACATCAGCTACAATATCCCTAGTACCACGACAAACAAAAAATGAGATAGAGAGACAGGACTGTCTCCTAGTGTGTTCTAAAAAGAAAATACCATTAATCATAGTAATGATGTATATAGAACCTTTTATCTCAGCCTCTCAAAGCACTTTAACTACCATTAATTATACCTCCCAACATACCTCTGAGGTAGGCAAAAATGAATATGCCCATTTCACAGATGAACAAAGGACTATCAAGAGAGCCTGTGGCAGAGCAAGCAATTCTTGCCCTCCAGTTAAGCTCCTTGTTCTCATTCATTATTCCCTCTCAAAGACTGGCCCCTAGGAGAGGATCAAAGATGCTATCCGAATATCTCCAGGAAGGGCCAATGGAATGGCACACCCTTTGCCTGAACTCTTAAAACAACAAAGTGGTCTGTATATGGAAATCAGAAAGGCATTGCCACACAGAGTAGATGAGGCCAGGATGGGGGAGACCTTCAAGACGCCAGTCAGTTGATGGCCCTGGGTCCAGGTACCTTTTAGGACAGAGTCAGGAGGTGAGATCTCAGACTGACATTTGAAAAGTATAATTTCTGCACAACAGCTCTCCAGGTGCCCGGAAAGCTATCTTCTCAAAGGATCTCCCCCTGTTGCCTCTGTCCGCCTGTTCCCTGTCTCCTACTTCACAGGAACACAGGGTAGGGGGCCAACCGAGAGCCTGGGACAAGGCCCAAAAGATGAGCAAGAAACTCACGAAATATGCAAAGTGGGTGACCCTGGAGGACATTATCCTGAGTGAAAGATCTCAAAAGGACAAATATTGCATAATGCCACTGTTGTAAAATGGGACTGACATCGGGATTGAAGGGAGACTGAGAAAGAGGGAATAAATAATGTATACTGAATTGAAACAGATGGGGGAGAGAACTGTTTAAAAGGGATATGTGATCAGGTATTATTGTCATGACAGAAGTCAGAATGAAGGCTATGGTGTGAACTTTTTCTTTGTTTGTTTTAAATTTTTATTTTGCACTTCATATATTATGCAGATTCACATTCTCACAGGATCAGAAATTAACAGTCACCTATAACAATGAAAGAATTTTTGTTTCACTTTTCAAAGAGCAAATTGAGGGGGGAGGGGTGGGAAGGGAGAAAAGTGCAACAACAAATGAATGGAAATCCAAAGTTTCTGTAAACTTTCATTAAAATTAATTAAAAAACTAAAAAGAAAAAAGGCAGGAGAAAGGAAAAAGAAAGGATGTCAGTCACCAGTGTAATAGAGTGCCTAGGGAGCCAGAGATGGTGAGAAGTGTGACAATTGCTGAGAGTTCTTTGTGTACAATACACTTACTGGGGGCATGAAGAGAGATTAGAGGGAAATGCTTTCCCAAAAACACAGAGGGATGGCATTATAGATGGCTGATCTGAGAAAAACACATCAAGTAGATTAGTTTTGTTTCTTGCATTTTGAAAGATAAAAAGGAGGCCCAAGCACAGGGTAGAGAGATGGTAAGTTTCTTTGTTGTTGTTGTTGTTGTTATGTGCTGTCAGTGATCTGTGCATGATAGCTTTGAGGCCTGCCCTATCCTGAGCCAGTCTCACTGTCTCTGATATACTTAACCCCTTTATCCCAATTACTGTGTCAATCCATGTCATCTGTGGTGTTCCTCTCTTACACCATCCTTTCATCCTTCCAAGCATGATGTCCTTCTCCAAAGATTGATCCCTCTTGGCTATATGCCCAAAGTATGTGAGACAGATCTTCAAAATCCTTACCTCTGAGGAGCAGTTTGATCTTACCCTTTCCAGGACAGGCCTGTTGGTGCTCTTGGCAGTCCATGGAATGTTCAATACTCTTCTCCAGCACTGCCACATTGAGATACCTTCAAGGGCATCCAAGTAAAGAAGTCCAATGGGTTTTGGGTAAAACAATTCACAGGCCAGAAGTCCAACTTGGGCTAAAGATGTATATTTAGGGAGGCTCTGGCTGGTGCACCCATAAGTGCTTCAGAAGACTATCTTGGCAATCCACTTCTGGAAAACTAGCCATTAAAACCCATGGACCACAGCTCTCCTTGGACATATGAATATGGTCGCCATGATTTCAAACTGACTCAATGACGATTAAGAAGCTGTGGTGCTGGGGAAGAGTGCTGAATACCCCACTGGCTGCCAAAGGACAAACATGTATCTTGGAGCAGGTGCAGCCAGGGTGCTCCTTGAAGGCAAGGAAAGTGAAATTGCACCTGACTTCCTTTGTGAAGAGGAGGCAGTCCTGGGAGAAGGCCATCATGTTTGGAAAGGTGGAGGATCAGCAAAAGAAGGGAAGACTTTCAATGAGGTAGACTGACACAGTGACCGTGACAGTGGGCTCAAGTGCGTATCAGAAATTACAAGGATGGAACAGGACAAGGCAGGTTTCTGATCCACTGTTCATAATGTCACTGTGAGTCATCATTGACTCAACGTCATACAATAACAACAACAACAACAAAGGCAATCGGCAAGTCTCAAAACTGAATAGGATTTTCAAATGCATTCTATCATTTTCTACATTTTGTTTCCTGCTCTCACTTAGCTTCCTGAGTCTGGGGTTTTCTATTTGGAATACTGCCAAGCCTCAGTTATCTATAATCTTTGGGGAATTAGCTTGGTGGGATTCTTCAGACACACTCAGAGCTTCCATTCAGTAACAATAACCCCTCAATAATTATTCCCAGACTGCCTTGCAGTTGATATTGCACACGTGACTTGACTAAACCTCATGAGACTTGAATAGCAGAAGTCAGATGATAGAATTTGTTGGAAAACTAGAAAAAGGCAGGAAAACAATGGATGTCTGGAACTCTTTACTTCCCTGGCCTCTCTAGAAAATAAATTTTCCTTTTGCCAGTGTTAAGAAGTGTAAGAAGGGATCTCGCTCGACTTGCAGCAGACTTTCGGCTGCTGGATTGCTTATGGGTTGGTTCTGAATCATGCCAACCTCATGTGTGACAAAATGAAACGTTGCTGGTCCTGCACTGTCCTCAGAATCATAAGTAAGTCTTTGCCCATTATTGCAGCCACCATATAAATCCATCCATGGAGGGAGTCCCCTTGTTTCACCAGCCCTCAACTTTACCAAAAATGAAATCCTATCATTGGTCTTTAAACCCGTCTGTATCCCTCTTTCCAGAAGGATTTGATGTTACCACAAATTCCTGAATCTGTGAAGAATTCCGCCGTATAAATATTTCCTCAGACTTACTCTTCTGCTAGCCCAGAATGCAATCCTTTTTCTTTCCATCTTTTAATTTCTTTTCTTTTTGTCCCCTCTTTTTATCATACTGTTCTTCCCTAGGAGGCTGTGCTTTCTTTTAAAAGTAATCTTATCATATATTCTCAGCAGGAAAAGGGGCTATGTTCTCTCAGCAGTCCAGACTTACTCATCCCATTGCTCCTGGAGGAAGCTCTGAGACCACAGACCAGAGATGCTCTTTAAGCCTTAGAGCAAAACCAATCCTGGCTCTAGATCACCTCTAAGCTAAGTAACAATTTGTCTCAAAAAGTAAAAATGGTCACCTTAGAGTGCTGAGCCCCATTAAAATATGATCTATATGACACCAGATAGACAATTGTCACTCTGAAACTGATAAGTGCTTTGGGAGCAGTGAGTTTAAGTTAACAGAAGTGAAATGGCTAGACTAGAAATAACAAAAGTGCTGACACAATATGAAGACTGTGAACAATGTATTTTAGTATTATGTGTAGAAATTGTTGAATGGGAATGTGCAAATTTACTGTCTGTATTTTCACCAAAATTACAGTGTACGCTAGTATTTTCATCAAAATCTTTCACAGACCCTTGTTACTATGATTAAGGCAGAAAGGTGTGAAGAGGAGGCTAATTTAAATAGATGCTTTCCTTACTCAGAAGTCCAGTCCTGGGTGTTGTTCTTGCTTAAATAACAAATGTCAATGGAATTTGTTTGTAGAGACATCCTCTTTCATATTATAGCAATGAACTGGGAGCAGAAAGAAGAGTGCTTGTCATCTGGTAAATGTGATGAACACCACTTGACAGCACCACTTCTCTTAGCATCTTAGCTACTTTAAGAGGTTTGGTGTTGCCCAAACATAGGGCTTCCCTTGTGTATATTTTGAAGAAGTCTTTTTCAGTGTAAGTATTGCCCCTAATTTTGTCCCTCAGCTGCATAAATGGCTAAGCATTCAACTGTGACCTAAAGATTGGAGCTGTCAACTCACTCAAAAAAAAACCCCTTCAGCCTCTGAAGAGAGCCTTAGCTTCTAAACAATTGTCACCTTGACAATCCTACAAAGTACAGCTCTACTCTGCATGCTTGAGCTTGTCATGAGTTAGAATCAACTCAGCAGCAACTGGTTTGATTTTGACCTTCTCTGTCTTATTCATGTTTAGAGGGAGCTCTGGTGGCCTAGTGATAAGGAGCTAGGCTGCCAACCCAAAGACACCTGGTTCAAATCCACCAGCTGCTCCATGAGAGGATGAGTAATCTCCTCCCCTGCTATTACATTGCCTCTGAAAACCTGCTGGTGGGTCAAGTATGAGCCTGTACCAATTCAGGAACACAAAACAACAACATTCATGTTTAGAGGGGCATTCTGGTGGTGCAATCTGTAGCGAGTTGTGTTGCTAACCCAAAGACTACATGTCTCTGGAGGTTTAAATCCACTAGAGGTTTCTCAGGAGAAATATGAGTCATGAATTACAGCCTCAAAAGCTAGGAAAGGGTCACAATGAGTGGGAACGTAACCAACGGCAGAGAGAGAGAGAGAGATTGAGACTGATTAGATCTGGTGACGTGCTGAGTTAAATATTTGGCTGCTAATGTAAAGATTAGCCATTCAGCTCCTTAGGCACTAAGATAGACTTTGTCTCACATACTTTGGACTTGCTGCCAGTCCATAGAGAAGGATACCATACTAAGTAGAGGATCGTTGAAAAAGAGGAAAGACCTTTAAAAGGAGATTTATTGGTAGAGTGGGCCACACAAAGGGTTCAAATATAGCAATAATTGTGTGGGTGGCAAAGGGTTCAACAACATTTCATGCTGTTGTACTTATGCACAGGGTAACTATGACTTTGAACTGACTTGTTGGCACATAACAACAAGAAGTATAAGAAAAATTCTTGGAGAAAAAATATTAGCCATTCAAAGCTATAAGCTACCATAAGAGAAAGATTAGATTGCCTAGAATCTGAAGGTACAGAGTTCAAATTCACCAGCTGCTCTACAGAGAAATATGGGTAGTCTCCTCCCTTGTGATTTAAAGTTTCTGAAAACCTGCTGGAAGTTCAGCTTTGGGTCAGTTAATGGGAAGGTTAGCTATTCAAAGCCACTAGGTACTCTATAGGAGAAAGATTAGACAGGCTGCAGCCCTGAGGAAGCTCTGGTGGCCTAATAGTAAGGAGCTGCACTGCTAGCTGTAAAGCACATGGTTCAAATTCACTGGCTGTTCTATGGGAGAAAGATGGGCAATCACCTCCCATGTCATTTACTACCATTGGCCCATTGGACGGTCAGCTACAGACCAGTGCTGACTCAATGGCTCACAATAACAACAACAACCATCCATAAAATTCAGAAACACTGTGAAGCTGTTCTAGTCTGTCCTACAAGATCACTGTAAGGAAGAATCTACTCAATGGCATCAGGTTTGGGGTTTTGGCCAGTTATGTTTAACCACATCATTTGACAAAGGACTGCATGAGCAGTGTGGGACTAGTGATCTTTCTCAATGGAGGAATAATGTGACAGTTGCCCCCAGGCCTGATCACTCCTTGCGAAACCTGGTAACATCTAAAGCAGCAAGATGAAAAACTGGACAAGTAGTCCTGATAAAGCTCTGTCCTCCCTAGTACTCCTTGTTATTGTTGTTGTTGATGACTGCGGTTGAGTCAAGCATGACTCATAGAGACCCTATGAGCAGAAGGACTGAAGACTTTCTATGACTATCGACATTTATCAAAGTTCATAGAATTTCAAGAAGCATGTTGTTTAGGAAGTGGATGCCACTCCTGCTTAAAACCTCTATAAAAAGAGGCTGCCTTTTACTGCCTGCACACCATCTTGACTCTTCGCATATGGTCAGGTCACTTGGTGTCCCTCTCAGACCAGGCCTGTTCATTTCTTGGGACCAGTTTCTTTTTTTCTCTCTCACCCTAGACTCTTTTTCTATCTAACACTCAATATGGGAAAATAATGAACAACAGAGATATCCAAACACCAGTCCACAGGTTTGTTCACTGGTTCACAACAGAGCAGAGATTTAAGGATTGTGCCACAATGTCTGTCCAGTTAAATGTGTTCAGTGCATAAAGGCTATTTTATGGTTAGCCCTTCCCACTCCTTAGTGTGAAAATTTTGTTCACAGTAATGCTTAAAATTATAATCTATTGTTCTACTTTTTGTCCTTTCTCAACACACTGAAATACTGTCAACTTCGTGTTACTGAAATAATTATATCCAACTTAACAGTTCCATAAAATGCATAAGCCTGGGAACTCTGGGTGTGATAGTAAATTCTCAGAGCAGAAACTTGTTGAGTCACTGATGGGGTGGGAATGGGGCTGGCAGTAGCTCAGACAGTGGAGTCAGCAGAGTTCTGTTTCAACTCCCGCTCACATCTGCCTGTTTTCTTTTCTTCCCTCATCTTGGCCCCATATTCTGGTGCTTCCTTTTTGTCTGTAACTAATTGGCACACTCTTAATATGAAGGCAATATGATGCCAGAGAACAAGAACACTCGGCTGGTAGCCAGAGACTAGACACCAATTAACAGCTGTGTAACTGGGGCAACCTCTTCCTAATTTCCAAAGCACAGTTGTGGGGATTAAATACAATGGAGAATGGCATGATAGCATAGTCCATATTAATTTGTGCTGCTAACCCTAAATAAAATGGCAAGTTTGAAAATAAGCATCTTCTATGGCATATCAAAGTGCTTAACTGTTATTTGAGTCTGATTATAAAACTATAAATAGCTCCTACTCTGCTTCCCAAAACACAAATTCTCTTCAGTCAGAAGAAGAAATTATGATGAATTTCACAGTACGTAAGAATCAATTTCTACCACTCATCTGTCAGTGTATTTTACTGTGGTGGCTTGCATGTTCCTGTGATGCTGAAAGCTATATCACCAGTATTTCAAATACTAGCAGAGTCACTATGAAAAGAGTGTGAGTGGCATGGGAAAGGCCGGATCGGACCTCTCTTAACTTCATAAAGGGGAACAATCCCCATTAGCAACATTCACAACGTAAAACCAGCTCCCATGAGGCTATCCATGCTCCTCCATCACACTTCCACACTTTCTTCTACTAATCTTAACACCAGTCTAGTGAGACCCACCTCAGTAGCATGCAGCCTTCCCTCCAAAGTCCATCCCTTTGGGGATGTAACTTTTTAATAAATCTATCATTACTATTTTACCCTCAAAAAAACTCAAAACACCAATCTACACAGACCTTACAAAATCATACTCACAATGATGGAGCTTAAAAGGGAAGTTAACAGCTTACAATTTAGGTTGGAAATAGGTTACAATTTTTCAGTCAAGATAGCTTGAGTGTGTTTTCCATCTTGTAGCATATTTGTTACAAAGCTCTCTTAGTCCTGCTAATTATGATATCTCCCCACCAGTCCTCGAGCAAACTTGGGTGAAGACCCTTAGCTCTGGTTCTGTAAGTCAGTGGTCTGTCTCATGTTAGTATCTGATCCTCTGCTGCAGTGATTGGTGCTCTCCTGTAGATTTTGGGTTGATTGGCACAGAGCTGTCTGGCTCTGAAGACATGCACTGTATTTTCTGCTGTTTCTTTCTTGCTGGTCATTAGAGTCCTAATTTCTGCCACTGAACTTGTTCAATTTAAACGTGACAGAATAACCAAATTGGCCAATTTCCTCCTGAACAGACTAGCACTGGCTGTTTGCATGTTCCTCTGCATTCATATGGCAAAAGTCAAAGGCAATGACCTAGGAAAGCCATTTTTAAAATAGATCCATTATACCATGGTCACTCATAGTGGACAGGTTTCAATAGAATGTTCAGACTACAGTAGGCTTAAGTAGGAAGCAACAGTGGATATCTATTTCCAAAATAATGAGTTTTAAAAATCATATGACTAGGTGGGCTGCCCTCAGCCCCCTGCCTAGGACGAGCCGTCACGGCCCTCTGCCTGGGGTGGGCTGCCCTCGGCCCCCTGCCCGGGGCGAGCCGTCGCGGCCCTCTGCCCAGGGCGGGCTGCCCTCGGCCCTCTGCCCGGGGCAAGCCGTCACGGCCCTCTGCCTGGGGCAAGCCATCATGGCCTTCTGCCTGGGGCGGGCTGCGTTTGGCCCCTGGCTCGGGGCGAGCCGTCGCAGCCCTCAGGG
>NW_006399953.1:158741-165614 GCF_000299155.1 Elephantulus edwardii
TCTCTCAGGGAGGAGTGATAGGGAATGGCAAAGGATACACTGACAAAGAAGATTAATCAGAACTGGCTTTGACAAACACTGTGGCATTTGGACAAGAACAAACTGGGAGGAGGGTAGAGTGAATAGTGCAACAATGAATGAGTGGAAGCCCAAATCTCTGTAAATGTTTATGAAAATTAATAAAATATAATTATAGGAAAAAAATCATATGAATAGCAATGGAGTGTTGCCTAATACAGTGCAAGAAGATGAGGTTTTCTGGTTTGAAAACATGACTGGGAAAGAGCTATCTCCTCAAAGTAGTCATTGTTCATTGTCGTTAAATTGAAACCCATTCATAGCAGACCCTCCAGCAGGTTTCCAAAAGCTGCAAATCACATGGCAGGAGGTTTTTCATCTTTCTCCTGAGGAGCAACAGGTGGATTTGAGCCACCTATTTTTGGGGTTGGCAGTGCAACTCCTTACTTACTCCTAGGTCAACTAGAGCTCTCTTCTCAAAATAGAGTCTACTTCAATGATGTGGACGGAGTGAAGCATTCTCACAATGAAGCTGCCTTCGTTTGCTAATGTGGCAACACTCAAAATGAGGGAAAACAGTTGCATCTGTTAATAAGTGAAATATGAAATTCAATAAATATTAAATTAAGGAAATTTTAAGTTCTGAAAAATAGATCATATAAGGATAGAAATTCTATGCATTACTAAGTTGAAATGTACTGATATCGGAGACAATCATATGGTCTGCTAGTCCAGGAATAACAAATTGAAGAGAAATAGTGTCGCATTCATCATCAAAAAGAATATTTCAGGGAGCTCTCGTGGCCTAGTGGCAAGAAGCTGCACTGCAATCTAAGAGGAGCATGGTTTGAATCCACCATATGCTCTGCTGGAGACGGAGGTACAATCTCCTCCTATACCAGTCAGATCTGATTTGACAGGACACACAAAAAAATATTAATATAAAATTTTTAAAAAAATAATATTTCAAGATCTGAAAGTACAATGCTGTTAGCTATAGGATAAATAATATCCATATGTGTACAAGAAAGACTTGTTAATATGACTGTTATTCAAACTTATACATCAACCCCTAAAGGCAAAGACATAGGCACTAGGGATTTCTACCAACTTCTGCTATGTAAACTTGATCAAATGTACAATCAATATGCATAAATAATAGCTAGTGATTAGAATTCAAATGCTAGAAATAAAAACAAAAAAAAGAAGGATTGATAGCTGGAAAATATGTTCTTGGTGATAAATATGAAGCCAGAGATCACATGATAGAACTTTGTATGTCCAGCAACTTATTAATTTCAAATACTTTTCTTTAAAATCATACACCATGACTATACACATGGACCTTGGAATGAACACACAGAAATTAAATCTGTGGAAAAAGATGGTGGAAAAACTCAATATCAATAGTTAGACCTGGGCCAGGAGCCAACTGTGGAGCATACCATTAATTGCTCTTTTTCAAGTTCAAGTTAAAGCTGAAGAAAATTAAAATAAGTCCATGTGAATAAAAATATTGCTTTGAGTATATTGTACCTGAATTTAGAAACCATTTCAAGAGAGTTCTTGTGACCTAATGGCAAGAAGCTGTGCTGCAATCCCAAAGGCACACAGTTTAAATTCACCAGATGCTCTGCTGGAGAAGGAGGGGCAATCTCTTCCTGTGCCAGTTGGATCTGATTTGATAGTACACAACAAGAAAAAGATTTCAAAAGAGAAAAGAAAAGAAACCATTTCAAGAATAATGGGAATTCCAGAATACTTAATTGTGTTCCTAGGGAACCTGTACATAGACTAAAAAAGTAATAATTTTAACAGAACAAGAGGATCCTGTACTGTTTAAAATCAGGAAAAGAGTGTGTCAGGGTTGTATTCTTTCACCAAAACAGGCACAATTGTGCAACAGATACAGACCTAGGTATATAACAAAAAAACAAGTAACAGACAGAGCTAGAGTTCTCACTCTCACTCTTACAGCTTTGGAGTGGGCAACTCACGTCAACCCATCCTCCCAGGTTGAAGTGGGAAACTCATGTCAACCCACCCTTCCAGGTTAGAGTGGGTGATTCATGTCAACCCACCCTCCAAGATTGGAGTGGATGGCTCACATCAACCCACTCATCCAGGGTGGAATGAACAACTCAAGTCAACTCACTCCCAGGCTGGAATGAACAACTCACTTCAACTCACTCCCAGGTAGCCTGCTATCAGGTACACATATGCATTCTCCAGGGATGGCCAAAACATACAGAAATTTTATCTTAGGTGCACAGTTACCAGATAAAGTACATGGATTTGCGAAAGTGATGGGGGATGCCAAGATTTTTGTCTCTCAAAGATTTCTTGAGACAATAGGTCTCAGTGGCGCCTTTGGACATTTAAGATAGCTGCTCTTGGGGTCCTCCTATCCACAAGATTCAGAATTCCCTGGAAAGTAAAATCAAAAGTTGCTTTCACTTACCAGGTGAGTCTGAAGGTCCTTTTGTGGTTGCCAAAATGTTACTGAATATAAGGGGTTCTTTCTTTAGTCATTTGCCAATAGGATGACAGATTTCAATATCCATAAGCACTTTATTACAGATCTGGGAGGACAGTGAGTTCATTCAAAACTCCCCATCTGGGAGTGGTCATTAGGTTTTTTACTAGGGTTAGATACTAATTGACTTAACAATATACTTTTGTTAGTAAAATTACAGAATTTCTACATTTGAGAAGAATAGTTCCTATATAAGTACTAGTGATTCAGGAAAGGAAGGCATATTTGCCTTCCTGGTAAACAAACAGATTTACATAACATTTATGTATGACTGGAAAATTTACATATGACAATTTATATATAACTGGGAAAAACTGTTTCAAAGAGGTAAATGCTAATCTAGGAAACATGCATGTCCTCTCCTTGTAAATAGACAGCTTAAATATTTTACATGACTAAAGAAAGAAAAGAAAACAAAGAATTCTAAGTAACTAGTTTTGCAGACTTGAGAAAACTGATGTCAGCTTTATAACTATAAAACCACAGTTTTATAACTGATACATATTTAGAGAAGTCTGAACTTATAACACCACCTTATCAAGAACAAGGGAATCCTGTGCTGTTTAAAAGCAGGAAACGTATGAGTCAGGGTTGTATCCTTTCCCCACATCTGTTCAATATGGAGGCTGAGCAAATAATCCAAGAAGCTGGACTTTATCAGCTTTATGGGCTTTATGTACTTTATCACATTAGGTTTGGGAGAAGACTCACAGATAACCTTCAATATGGACATGATATAATATTTCTTGCTGAAACAATGAAGATTTGAAGTACTTACCAAAGATGATCAAGGACTGTAGGCTTCAGTCTAGATTATACTTCAGTATTAAATAAACAAAAATTCTAACAGCGGAACTAATACACAATAGCATGATAAATAAATAAATAAAAGATTGGATTTGTCAAGCATTTCATTTTACTTGGATTCTTAATCAACACCCATGGAAAGAGCAGTCACGAAATCAAAAACTGCTTTGGCAAAATCTGTTGTCAGGAGCCCCTTTAAAGTGTTAAAGGGCAAAGATGTCACTTTAAACACTGACCCAAGCCATAGTCCTCTCAATCTCCTCATCTGCATGTGAAAGTTGGCCAGTGAATAAGGAAGACTGAAGAAGAGTCGATTTTGGTGAAGACTATTAAATAAATCATTGACTACCAAAAAAGAAACCCTAATAAAATTAGTCTTGAGAAAGTATAGCCTGAGTGCTCCTCACAGTAAGGATGGTAAGATTTCGTTTCACATTTGGGGACATATTATCTGGAGGGGCCAGCCCTTGGAAAAGAACATCATACTTGAGAAATTAGAGGGTCAGCAAAAATTAAGTCTCTCAACAAGGTGGATCAACATAGTTACCATAACAAGGCAGGAGCAGAGCCAAGATGTTGAGGATGGCATAGGATCAGGCAGGGTTTCCTGACACATTGGGCCACTGTGAGCCAAACATGAGTCAGAGGCACCTCACATCAACAGTAATCATGTTGAACTTAATATATTAGTGACTGGTTACTCAAAACCTCAAACTCATTGTTGTCAACCCAGATCTGACTCATACCTGAAACTCCAGCGGGTTTTCTGAGGCTGTACTGAGGTTTTGTACTGTAGAAGACTGCCTGTTTTCCTCTCTCAGAACAATCAGTGTATTCAAACTGCCCACCTTTGGGCCAGCAGCACAATTTCCTGCCCACTAGGCCACTAGAGCTCCCAGGCAGGTTCCTAGGCAGGTATGAATCAGATGCTGACAACCACTCATCCCCTTCCACCAGGCCTAACCTCCTCACTGTCTGCTCACACCACAAGCCCTCTCACTTCAATCGACTCACCTGGCTTCCATACCTTAATTATCCTTTTCATGTGTTTCACTTGGAAGTTAGTAACTCGCAACTCTCTGCCTCCACATTTTCCCAGCCTCCTTCTGTTGTTCGATATCTCTGCCCCCCCACCCAAGTCTCTCCTCTGATTTTCTTAAATAGTTTATGAGAAGTTTCTGACCCAAGACACGAACAAAGTAACATGAAAAATCAGCCATCAGCCTGTTGGTCATCCTTTTTGCTGCCCACTAACCCCCACACAACCCTTCCCCTGAGGGTCAGGGAGAACCCACACCTGGCAGATTCAGAGGTTATATCAGATGCCTACCTCCGCAGGTGTGTTTGGCTTGATTCTTTACTCTTAGCCTGAGGTATCATTAATAACAAAGGAGATTGAGGAAGTACAACCAGAGTATTCTGTACGGGCAAGGATACTTTGGACATGGTGTCAGGAGGGACCAATCCTTGGAAAAATGCTTTATGCTGGGAAGGGTGGAGGATCAGAGAAAGAGATGAAGACCCTCAGCGAGATGGACTGACGCAGTGACTGTAACAATGGGCTCGGGTGTGGCGGACATTGGGAAGATGGGACAGAAGAGAGCAAAGTTTTGATCTGTTGGTCAGAGGGTCATTAAGAGGTGGAATCAACTCAACGGTACCTAATCACAATAAAGAAGATGGATAGAAAGGGGCATCATTTTAGCACATCTGAGTGCAGCATGGAAATACTGAACTCCCTTCATTCTAGTTGATTGGTTGCTCAATTAACAGCTGTCTGTCCTACTAGACCACCATCACACAAGGAAGCAGCTTTGTTTGTCATATTTACACCTGACTTGTATATTCTAGGAGCCCTGGTGGGCCTGTCTGTGAGTCCCTGGTACCAACCAGAAGGAGGCAGTTCGAACCCATCAGCTGCTGTCTGAGGGAAAACAAGGCAGTAGACATCTGTAAAAATGTAGAGTCATGGAAATCCTATGGGGCAGAGCTGCTAAGCATTGGAATTGACTAGAAAGAAATGGGTTTAGGTTTGGGCTTGTCTGTTCTATGTCAATAATCTAACAAGTTGCATTGGGGAAAAGCTGTTGTCAAAGACCTCTCCGGAATGCTAAAGAACAGCATTGTCAGTGTTGACACTAAGGTGTGCCTGATCCAGGCCCTGGTCTTCTCAACTGCTTGCTATGCATCTAAGAGCTGAACAATGAATAAAGATGACAGAAGAAGAATCGACGACTTTAAATTGTGGTGCTGAAGAAGTCTATTGAACATACCATGGACTCCCAAGAGAACAAACAGGTCTGTCCTGGAGAAGGTGAAACCAGGTTGCTTCTTGGAGGCAAGTATTTAGAAGCTCCATCTCATATAGTTTGGGCATGTTGCCAGGAGTGTAGAAGAGGAAGATCTTGAATGAGATGGATTGATGCAGTGACTGTGGCAACTGTGTCGGAGACAGTGAGGTTGGCTCAGGGTAGAGCAGGGTTCAGAGCCATTGTTCATAGAGTTGCTATGAGTCAGAGTGAACCCAATGGCACATATCAACAATAATGAAAAGAAACCACTTTGAAGACTAAGTAATTAAGGCCACAGATTAAAGCATAAGAGTGTGGTTAGATAGGATTCATACTGACAGAAATAAAAGTGCCCTTCCAACCTTACTGGGAGAGAAGAAATCAAAGATGCAGATTTGGGAGGCTGAGGGAGTTTGCCCAAACATCTTCTCTTTTTTTTAATTGTGATTTCAGTGAAAGTTTACAGAAAGGAGGGGTTTTCATTCATTCATTGGTACGCATTTTTCTTCTCTCCCCAATTCACTTTGTAATGCATTTCTTGTTGCAGTTTGTTAATTCTAGTACTGATAATATCTAATCATTCTTTTCAGACAGTCCTTCCCTTCTCCTGTTAAAGTGGAGTGCTCATTATCTCTCCACTGTTTCTCAGCTCTCCCCCCTTCCCTGTCCTCCTATCTCTGTGAATTGGAAGGGAGAGTTGACAAGTATGAGGTGGTGAGAAAGGAGGGAGGAGGACTGAGGAGAGAGAGAAGTTTTGAATCCACTCTGTGGGAATGGGCAAAGATCACTGCCCAAAGACCCAGTGCCATGCTGGGCAGCAGAGAAGCTCTGAGACTTAACTGTGAGACAGACCAGATGCCATCAACCAAAAAGAGATGGAGGACAAGGACGCCTAAGGTGGGAAAGAGTTCAGGAGGACAGACCTTCAAGTAGAGACAACTATCTCTGCCAACCTTCTGTGCACTGAATTTCAGACTCAGTACAGAGAAATAGAAGCCCTGTTCTGGAGGAATGAGTGGAAATTATAAATACCTAATCAAAACAGGTTTGAGGCCTTGAGCACCAATGAACGTAGACCAAATGAGCTCTGGAAGGATATCAAGAAAATCGTCCATGAAGAATGCAAAAGATCATTATAAAGGCTAAAGAAGAAAAGACCAAGATGGATGTCAGATGAGACTCTGAGTATTGCATTAGAGGGCCAAGAAGCCAAAGCTAAAG
>NW_006399953.1:167274-180374 GCF_000299155.1 Elephantulus edwardii
CCTTGGAGAAGGACATCATGTTTGGGAGAGTGGAGGGACGGCGCAGGAAAGGAAGACCCTCGATGAGATGGATCGATTCTGTGAGTGGAGTGGTGGGAATGAGTGTGTCTGAGACGGCGAGTTTGGCACAGGATAGAACGGTGTTTCGGGCTCTTGTACATAGGGTCGCTATGAGTCGCAAGCGACTTGATAGCTCATAACAACAACAACAACAACAATCAAAATCTCAGAAATACGTAGTATGGCCTACTATTGTGCAATCAAAAAATGCCAAGACAAAAAGGGAGTGAATAATTTAAAGGCGATGTATGATAGGGTATTATGGTTATCACAAGAGTCCACAATTAAGGTTGCATAGTGGAATGTACTTGGGGCGGTGGGAGGGGTGCGGGGAGATTGTGTACCAGGAAGGGAGTGTTTCTTTTACTTTTGAAAGAGAGGAGCGAACTGGCAGCGGGGGGAGGGCGGGGCGGGGAGAGAAGTGCAGCAATGAATGAATGGAAATCCAAAATCTCTGTAAATGCTCGTTAAAATTATTTAAAAAAAAAATACTTCTCCCCTCAACTCAGCCTTCACTTTCGCCCCTCATTGTCTCTTTCCTTCTTCTCCTCTTCCCATCATTACTTCATTTGTTCTTTCTATCTCTCCACCTCTTTTTTTAGTGTAATCGGTACAGCTGCGTGTCCCTCTAGATGGACTTCTCCAGCCGTGTGGCCTGCAGTAGGCAGTCCTACAGTGCCACCTGTTGGCTCTCCAAGGTATTCAACACAGCCACCCTCGAAGGGTCAGGTTAACTGAGTGAGGGGTTGCAGTCCACAAGATAATACTGTCAGAGTGACACCAAAATCACTGTCTACAACATTTCTGTGCAGTGTTTCCCCTATTGAACTCCGGCGAGGACAGCTGTCCATCAGAGGGGATGCCTGCAACTCCTATAGTCCCTTTGTATTCTCACAGCATACAGCAGAGGAGAGCTGCCTGCAAGACACCCCTGGAGAATTGCTCCCCAGGAGGTACAGTGCCTGACTTGGGCACAGCACAGCTACTCCTCCTGTGAGGGGCTGTGGAGCTGTCACCGCCAGCCTATCCTGATGTATCTGGTGGGCATCAGGAAGGAGAGCTGTCTCCCGGGGGGAGTGACACCAGAATTGCAAACTCCATTACGTCAATGCTAGTGATGCCACTGGGGAAAGTATTCATTCACAAAATACTTACGGAGCATCTCCTCTGTTACAGATATAATAATAAATTTAAATAAATTCAAAACACCTTGTTGCTGTTGAGTCAGAATCAACCTGTAGCTGATGCTCCAGCAGGTTTTCAGAGGCCATAAACAAAAGAACAATGATGTCAGTCTAGAGTCTAGGTGTGCCTGATCCAAGCCATGGTCTTTGCAATTACTTGCTTTGCATCAGAGAGCTGGACAATGATTAAGGATGCCAGAAGAATTTATGCCTTTCAGTTGTGGTGCTGGAGAAGAGTCTTGAGCATACCATGTGCCATCAGGAGAACAAATAGGTCTGTTTTGGAGAGCAGGAAATTGCCTTTCTCCTTTGAGGCAAGTACTTTGAAGCTCCATCTCACTTTGGGCATGTGGCCAGGAGGGAACAGTCCTTGAAGAAGGACATAAGGCTTGAAAGGGTAGGGGGGCAGTGCAGGAAAGGAAGACCCCAGATGAGATGGATTGACACAGTCAATGGGGCAATGGGTTTAGATGTGTCAGTCAGTGAGACTGGCTCAAGATAGGGCAGAGTTCAGAGGTTTTATACATAAAGTCACTATGAGTCTCAAATGATTCAATGACACAACAGTAACAAAAGTACTATGTATTATCTCTCATTTCCTTCTTTGTTTTTGAAATTCTTTATAAACATTTTCAAAAAACCAAAGCAAACATTCAGCCATAGGCTGTACAAAAACAGACCCCAAGCTGGCTTGGCCCTTGACTGGTTTTGCCAACCCTCTATGATGGAGAAATATTATCTCAGTTATCTAGTGCTGCTGGAACAGAAGCGTCACATGTGGGTGGCTTGAAAGAACAGAAACTTACTTGCTCACATATGAAGAGGACAGAAGTTCAAATTCAGGGCACTGACTATAAGGAAGGGTGCTTGTTGTGTTGGCTCCAGAAGAAGATCCTTGTTGCTTTGGACTCCAGAAGCCCAGGAATTCCTGGGGTCCTGGAAGATCTTCAGAGGATATCTATCTTTCCCTTACTGGAGTTGTTTCTATATAGATGACTGATTTTTCTTCCATTCTAGACTGTTCAACAAATCTACCTGGTACTATGTAATGCAACTCCTCTGTAAGAAATGGCTTCCACTCTTTCTGGAGACAAGAATATACCAACCGTTCTGCAGTTCAGAGGTCTACAGAAGGAAGCCTTTTCTCTCCACCTCTTTGCTCATCCATACTGCTGGTGCCAGTGGGTCTCTCAAGGCAGAGATCCTACCTGGACCCTTTGGCAACAGCTCAGAGGAGCAAAAGAAATGTTTGCAAGACAGAGAAGGTGCTGACAGTTGTCCTCACTGGACTTTAGCCTGAAGCATATTGGCAAGAGAGTCATTTTAATGACTAATCATGACTTGGAAGTTGGATGAGGGAAAGTATGCAAATATCTAACAAAACAAACACATTGCCATAGAGTTGTTTCCTACTCTGGCCCCTCTCCATGGTGTTTCTGAGGCTGTGAATTGTAATAGGCGTAGACCTTTAGAACCCCTTGCTCTATCAGGTACTCATATGTCAACAGTGCCCCTTGTCTGGAGCACTGCTGTTACAAGTAGGCCCTGGCATCTGGCAACCCTTTGTACAACTGGATGTAACCTGCCTCAGCCTGCACCATCTTCATCCCTGAGCTGATCCATCTCACCACCGCATCAGTGCATCTCCACGAGGGTCTCTCCTTTCTTCCTGACCCTCTACTTCAGCAAACATGGCATCTTTCTGCAGGAACTCATCCCTCCTGACAACATACCCTAAATATGTAAAACGAAGTTTGACCAACCTGGTTTCTTAGGAACATTCTGGCTTCACTTCCCCAAGACAAACATGTTTTTCTAACAGTCTGGAATATATTAAATACTTATAGGCAACACTATAATTGAAAGGCATCAAGTCTTGATTCTTCTTTGTTCTACTTTCACAGAATATGCAAAAGTGAGGGGAAATGGGGTTGTTTTCATAGGTCATTTCTAGATCCATCTTGAAATACAATAGTGTGAGTGACGGGATATTATCCAAGCACATACAAGGAAGTCCAGTAAATACCATTAGCAAAGGAGTGCACTAGGGATGCACCCTGCCTCCATACCTCTCCCATCTGTATGCAGAATAGAATCATTCTGGAGGCTGGACTTTAGAAAGAGGACACAGTAACTGGGATAATGGGGGTAGATGTATCAGAATCAGTGACACTGGCTCAGGATAGGGCAGAGTTTAGAGTTATTGTATATAAGGTCACAGGCAACTCAATGGCACATAACAACAACAACAACAATATTTTCTTATTGCCTAACTTCTCTACACATCTAAGGCAATTGAAAACACACCTACCTGGGCCGGATGCAACATGAGTCAAAGGATCAGAGGCAAAAGCTATTGATATTTACTGCCCAGCACATTCCCCCCTTTCTTGTAAGAGAGCTGGATTGAGACACATGATAACTTGCTCATCTAATGGGGGGGAGGGGTGAAAACACAACTCTCAAGCTCATTGCCATTGAGTCAGAACTGATTCAGAACTGACTCTCCAGAAGGTTTTCAGAGGCTATAAATCTCTACAGAGGAAAAGATTGCACATCTTTCTCCTTCAGAGCAGATGGATGCCACCTCCCCACCTTTGAGTTAACAGCGCAACTCTATCCACTAAGTCACCATAGTTCCCTCATGTGTGGCCAATAAGGATAGTCTATGCTCCATCCACCAGATGTGTGATGTCAGATGAATCTTGATCAGAACAGAGAATACCAGAAAGATGTCTATTTGTGTTTTATTGACTACCCAAAGATATTTGACCATATTGATCATAACAAATCAAGAGTATAATTGAGAAGAATGGGAATCCCAGAACACCTAATTGTACTCTGTAAAACCTATATATAGACCAAGAAGTAGTTGTTCACGACAGAACCAAGGAACACTGCTATTCTTATTATGTGCCATTTAGTTGCCAGCAACTCATAGTGACCCTATATGCAGTAACTCTGAACCCTGCCCTATTCTGAGTTAGTCTCACTGACTTCAACACACCTAATCCTATTGTCCCGGTTACCATGTCACTACATCTCACCCTGGGTCCTCCCCTCCTGCACTGTCCCTCTACCCTTCCAAGCATGATGTCCTTCTCTAAGGACTGATCTCTTGTGGCCATGTGCCCAAAGTATGTGAGATAGAACTTCAAAATCCTTGCCTCCAAGGAGAAACTCAATTTCACACTCTCCAAGACTGACCTATTCTCCTGGTGATCCGTGATACATTCAAGACCCTTCTCCAGAACCACAACTCAAAGACATAAATTTTTCTTCTGTCATCCTTAGTCATTGTCCAGATCTCTGATGCTTAGCAAGTAATTGCAAAGACCATGGCTTGGATTAGGCACATCTTAATCTGACTGAAATCCTTGCTCTTTAGCACTTTGGAGAGATCCCGGAGAGCAGACTTCCCCAATGTAATTTGTCTTCTGATTTCCTGACTGCTGGTGCCAAGAGTGTTGACTGTGGAGATGAGCAAGCTGTAATTGTTAACCTCAGTGTCTTCTCCATCTATGGTTGTGCTGCCAGTTGGCCGAGGGGTGAGAATCTTTGTCTTCTTGATGTTGAGTTTCAATCCATATTGAAAGTTGCAGTCCTTGACTTTCTGCAACAAATACTTCAGGTCCTCCTCAGTTTTGGCAAGTGAGATTGTATCATCTGCATAAAACAGGTTGTTGATGAGTCTTCCTCCAATCCTGATGTCATATTCTTCCTTATATATAGTCCAGCCTCCTGGATGATCTGTTCTGCTTACAGACTGAAAAAGTATGGAGACAGAGTTCATCCCTAATGCACTCCTTTCCTATTTTTGAGCCATGCACTGTTTCCTTGCTCTGTTCTGATGACTGTCTTCTCATCCAAATATAGGTTTCACATGAGCACAATCAAGTGGTCTGGGATTTCCATTTTTTTTTTTCAAGCTTAGCCACTATTTGTTGTGATCTATGCAAGCAAATGTTTTTGCATAGGTTTAAAATCTTATGTCAGATTTGTATCCTTTCTCCAAACCTATTTAATCTGTATGCTGAGAAAATCATTCAAGAAGCTGGAATAAATTGACATTTGGATTGGAGGAAAACTCATTAACAACCTGCTTTATATAGATGATGCAACCTTACTTGCTGAAAGGAAAGGAAACAGGAGACACTTGCTACAGAGATCAAAGCTACAGCTATGGATAATATCCCAACTCAAAAAGACAAAAATCTTCACCACTAGACCACTAAGCAACATCAAGAAATTAAAAGGCACATAACACTGAGAAAATCTGTTGTTGCCAAAGTTCTAAGGAGCAAAGATGTTAGTTTAAAGACTAAGGTGCACCTGATCCAAGCCATACCATTTTCAATTACTTTCTACGTACCTGAAAGTTGAGCAGTGGATAAGCATGACAGGGGAAGAATCAATGCCCTTGAATTGTGTTGTAGAAGGCTGCTGGAGCTCTGGTGTCCTAATGGTAAGAAGCTATGCTGTAATCTCGAAGACACGTGGTTCGAGGCCACCAGCTCCTCTGTGGGAGAAGGATGGGCAATCTTTTCCCATGTAATTAACTGCCTCTGAAAACCTGCTGGAGGACCAGCTGTGGGTCAGTTCCAACTCTATGGTATACAACAACAACAACAGAAGGGTGCTGAGTGCCAAAAGGCGCCTCTTGACAACATGCCCAAAATATGTGAGACAAAGTTTAACCGTCCTTGCCTCTAAGAAACACTGTGAAAGCACATTCTCCAAGGCACACCTGTTCTTTTGGAGTTCATGGGATATTCAGTCCTCTTCACCAACACAATTCAAAGGCATTGATTCTTCTTCTGTCATCCATAGTTGCTGTTCAAAAGTTATTTTCCTCTAGAACACTAAATTTCTTTAGTCCCTGAGTGGTGCAGACCATTAACAAGCTTGGCTACTAACCAGAAGTTTGGAGGTTCTAGTGAACCCAGAGGTACTCTGAAGGAAAGCCTAGCAACGTACTTTAAAAAAAAAATAAATCAGGCATTGAAATCCCAGTGAATCAAGGTGCTGTTCTGACCCACAGGGGTCCCTGTGAGTGGACATTAACTCAGTGGCAACTGGCTTTAATTGTTTTCTATTTCCTTATCTCTAAAATGGGAATAAAGAAACTTGGTCGAGAAATGGTTACACCTGACTGCTAACAAAAAGATTGGTAGTTTGAACCCACTCAGTAGAAAGATGTAATATTCTGCTCCCACAGAGATTTGCACTAGAGTTTTTAAATCTGAAGCACTTGGTTTATAGAAGGCTGAGGTCTACAGCATAATCATAATTCCATTTAGAGTCTTGGCATAAATTCAGATGCCGTTTGAGTTCTTCCTGCCTGGCAAACCATCCATCCTAGAGAGTGCAGTTGAAAGGAGATTACAATTGCCTCTATTTTTACATAGAGAAATTATCAGGGTGTGTCCTTAGTGATTTATTAAAAATAGTTGCATCTTACCCTGCTTAACTTTAAAGTTGGAGTCCAGAAGACTGATGAAAAGCTGAATGGTTGAGTCACACCCTGACCACCACTGAGCTTCAGAACAAACTCCAAACACGTTTTTCATCTGTAACTGTGTATGTACCCCATCACAGTCCTTTCCCCGCTTCCATAGCTCTGCCTTCGACCAGTGACAGATTGTACCAGCCACCAGTTACTGCATGGTGATGATCTTCATTGTCAAATAATATAAATAAAAGACACATCCATGATTCGGCAAAATGCCTCTGGCACCGTGCTGGCAGTCTGCCTAGTTCCAAAATGATATATCTATCTTTATCTCTCTTGTTCGTCTGATGTTGGAAACACACACACACACACACACACACAGAGAGAGAGAGAGAGAGAAGCTATAGTGACATAGTGTGTCACCTGTTACACTGATAATGTCAGGGGTTCAAATTCACTAGCTGCTCCTTAGAAGAAAGATAGGTGATCCCCTCCTGTAAAGTTTTGAAATCTGATGAAGGGTCAATGATTCAAACTTATTCGGGTAGGAATAGCCTATGTTTCCACCACTCACTTGTCAGTTCATTGTGCTTTTGTCCTGCAGTGACTTGTGAATTGCTTTAACTCTCAAAGTTATGCCACCAATATTTCAAATGACAACAGGGTCACTCAGTTTCAACAGAGCTTCCAGATAGAAAAAAAACTAGAATGGAGGCCTGGACATCCACTTCTGAAATAATAAGCTATTGGTTTAAAGTGCTAAAGAACAAGTATGTCACTTTGAGAACTAAGGTGTGCCTGACCCAAGACATAGTGTTTCCCATTGCCCCATATGCATGTGGAAGTTGGACTATGAATAAGTAAGATCAAAAAAAGAACTGCTGCCTTTGAATTGTGGTGTTGGTGATGAATGTTGACTATACACCATGGATCATTAAAAGAATAAACAAATATGTCTTGGGAGAAATATAGCCAGAATGCTCCGAAGAAGCAAGGATGATGAGACTGTCTCACAAACAGTGGGCATGTTATTAGGAGGGGCCAGTCCCAGGAGATGGACATCAAGCTGGATAAGCAGAGTCGGGGCAAAGAGGAAGAACCTCAAGGAGATGGATTGACACAGGGCCTTACACAGTGCTTGGGCAGAGATCGTGAGGACGGCACAGGATCAGACAGTTCTGTTCAGTTGTACGTAGAGTCCATCTAAGTCAGAGCTGACTTGAAGGTACCTAACAACAGCAATAGAATATGTTTGAACCTGGGTGTCTTTTTTCCACTAAAACAGTTTACAGCCTAAAAAAAACCTTATGGAACAATTCCGTTCTTTCACATAGGGTCCCAGTGACTTAAAATTGACTCTGTGACATCTCTAGGGAGATTTAGGGGCTTAGTAGTTAGAAGTTGTATGCCACCCAAAGGCAGGAGGTTCAAATCCACCAGCTGCCCCTTGAAGAAAGATAGGCTTTCTCTTCTCATGTGATTTACAGCCTTCAAAAACTCACTAAAGGATAATGAGTCGGTTTGGACTCAACAGCACATAACAACATGACATCCAATAATAACAAAATGTAGATACTAATTCCCTTCTCATAAAGCAAACTGTCATGCTAGGCACCTGGAATAGATTCTATAAAGCAACAGCTTGGCATTTGATCAAACAGCATGTTAGCTCTCTTGTCCCTTTGCAGCCCACAAGGCTCATCAGGGCCATTAAAGCTGGCTTGGTTTTCTGGTGTTGATGCTTCTAGAAACAACCTGTCAGCCCTGTGCCCTGTGCATCAGCCCACCAGGAGCAGTAACACAGCCCACAGATGGTGTGCTTCCTTCTAGCCATGAGCCATTACAAAGCTATCATCACAGAGCTGTCTAATGGCTGGCTGGCAGGGGAAAGATTTAGCACTTCTCACATTTTCCCTCCTCTCCCTTTTATCTCCTGCATTTCTCTACCTCTCCTCTCTATCCCTCCTTCCCTTTCCCTACCCCTGCTTTACTTTCTTCTTCCTCCATCTCTTCTTATTCATTTTTTATCTCTAACTCTTTTTTCCTATTTTCTCACTGTCTCTCTTTCACCTTTTTGCCCACTTCTTTTTCTTTGCCATCTCTGTCTCTTTCAATTTTTGTCTCTACAAAGATAGAGATAAATCAGTAGCAAAGGGATATAGATCACTGGCAAAGTTGTGCCACTTACACTGCAAATAACCACAGGGTCACCCATAACAAAACGTGCAAAGACTTGGAGTTGGAAAACCATACTCAGTATTTCTCACACTGAAAGAACTGAAAAAATTTAAAAAAAAAATCAGACTTTGAGTTGTGATAGTTAAATGTTCTAGGGACAAAATATCAAAGGATATAGAAAGTATTAAAAAAAAGAAGAAACATACGAAGTCAATCTACAAAAAAAATTGATCAATTCTCAGTCATTTCAACAGATAGCATATGATGAAGAACCAATGGTACTAAAGGAAGAAGTTCAAGTTACCTAAAAGCCCTGATGAAGATCAAGTCTCTAGGAATTGATAGAATATCAGTTGAAATGTTTCGACCAATGGATGCAAAACACTGGAGGTACTCACTTGTCCATACCAAGAAATTTGGAAGGTGACCACCTGATCCACTGTGAGAAATTCATCTTTGTGCCCATTCCAATGAAAGGTGATCTAACAGAATGTACAAATTATCAATAAATATCGATAATGTCACATCTAAGTAAAATCTTGCTGAATACAATTAAAGAACAATTGATGCGCCCTTTCCAGACCCAGCTTCGGAAACAGCCACTGTTGCGATGTTGAGGCCCAAGAACTGGATTTTCATATATGAATTTCTTTTTTTAAGGCAGAGGTGATGGTGGCCAAAAAGGATATCCATATGACAAAGCACCCTAAACTGGTAGACAAAAACTGTGCTGCACCTTCATATCCTGAAGGCCCAGCAGAGTCTCAATCCACAAGGCTGTGGAGGAACAGTTTGCCTGGAGACTTTTTAACAGGTACCATGCCAACGAGGGTGTCCATTATCTTCATGATTTCCTCCACTTGCTCCCTGAGCTTGTGCCTGCCACCTTGGCCTCAGCTGTCCTGAGACTGGCAGGCCATGACCAGACTGACTCAAGGAGCGGCTAACAGAGATACACACAGACATAGCAAGGGGCCTCCTAGTGCCAAAAAGAAAGCTGAGTCTGGGCCAGGCTGGCAACTGAATTCCAGTTCAGAGGCGGATTTGGTCGTGGACATAGCCACCTCAGTGAAGTTAGAGGCATTGTTTTGTGTTGAATAAACGTGCAGCTGGGGCGGTGGGGAGGGGAAGGGACAAAGAAAAACCAACTGATACAGCACATCAACAGAGAACTCCCAGAAATTCAAGCTGGATTCAGAAATGGATATAGAATAAAGGATATCATTGCTCATATCAGATGGAGCTTGACTGGAAGCAGGGAATTCTAGAAAGATAAGTATTACGTCCATAAATATAAACTTGTTTTACTGAGTATGCAAAAGCATTTGATTGTGGATCATAACAACTATGGATAACACTGTGAAGAATGGGAATCACAAAACACTTATGTTCATGTAGAACCTGTGCATAGACAAAGAAGCAGCTATTCAAGCAGAGTAAGTTGATACTGCATCATTTAAAACCAGCAAAGATGTGCATCAGGGTTCAATTCTTTAACCATACTTACTCACTATCTAGGTTTATTCTCAGAGGAAGAAATTGAACTCTATGGAGAAAGAAGAACACAATATCAGGGCTGCAGGAAGACTCATTAACAGCCTGTGATATATAGATAGCACAGTCTCAACGAGAACAAACACTTATTGATTGAAAACAATGATTACAGCCTTCAGTATGGATTCCTCACAGCTGAACCAATAAGCAACATCATGATAAACAGAAAATAATAAAGTTGTGAAGGATTTCATTTTATTTCAGCCCATAGTCATGCCGGTGGAAGTAGCAGTAAATAAATCACAATATATGTTGTTCTGGGAAAACCTGCTGCAAAGTACCTCTTTAAAGTTCTAAAGAGCAAAGATGTCATTTTAAAGACTAAGGTGTACTATGACCCACACTATAATATTTTCAATAGACTCATATGTATGTGAAAGTTGGAAAATTTAAAAGGGAGACCAAAGAAGAATTGATGCCTTTGAATTATGATGTTGGCAAAGAGTAATGAATACCCTAGGGACTGCCAAAAGAACAAATCTCTCTTAAAAGCAGTGCAACACAGGGAATAGCAGGAAAGGGGGGGAAAGGCAGTGCAGCTCCTTAGGAACGATTCTGAAGATTACCACATAACTTAGGAAGGACTGGAGAGCATTATGCTGAGTGAACTAACTCAGTCTCATAAGGACAAATACTGCATAAAACCATTATTACAGACATAGAAGGAAACTAGTAAAACACGTATGAGAATCCAAGTGGAGGAGAGGGAATGAGCAAAAGGGTGAGAATGTTCAGGGGGGAAATCATAGGGTTGCACATTTTGGTGCATGGAGGAGAAGTGTAAAGGAAATGAGAAAGATCTGGCAGGGATCTGGAAAGATAAGATGACGGTGATTCATTTTATAAAACACAATGAATGGGGGGAAATATAATCAATGGGAATGATTGTATGAAACACAATGTGACTGAAGGATAGTGTGAAGCACAATGTATAAACAAATCAATAAAATATTTAAATTTTTTTTTAAATATTTAAATTTTTTAAAAAATGTAGTGTGGCTCAAATGCTTCTTTAAAGCAAGGATAGTAAGATTTTGTCTCACATACTTTGGGCATGTTATCAGGGTTAGTCCCTGGAGAAGGACACCATGCTTGATAAAGCAAGAGGACAGCAGAAAAGCAGTATGACCCTTACAAGATGTACTGGTTCAAAAAAAAAAAAACAAGATGTACTGGTTCAGTGGCTGCCAGCATGGGATCAAGCTTAACATTACTTGTGAAGATGGCACAGGACCAGGGTCCTGTCCTTCTGTAAGGAGGGTCACCTTACTCTTTTTGTGTATTTGGTCTCTGTCTACTCTGCTGGGTCTTCCTCTTTCTCACTCCCCTTCGCCACACCTAACTCCCACCCCCAATCTTTCAGTCATTGTGAGAAAAGTCTAGTTCTGATGCAGCATAGGAGACAAAAAAGAGAAAGTCTGTGGAGGTAGTTCAAAATCATGGTTCCTCTTCCCCAGATAAAACCCATTAAGTTAACATTTCACATCCACAAAAGTGGCTAAAAATTTCATTTGGCCAAATGTTGGCCAGGATATTAAAGTAATGCGAACATTCATAAATGTCTGTGAGTGTAAATACTTTTTAAAACTCTTATAAAGTTAGATACTTATGGTCTGATCCAGTAGTTCTGCTGACCTCATAAAACCATGAACACAGTATGTGAAAATGTGTAGAAGCTTTGTTTATAATATTCCAAATCTGGAAACAATCCAACAGCCATGAATCTTCCTCCTTTTGATTACCGTCATGTTAGAATTGACTCATAGTTGACCTTTCACCAGGTTTCTGAGCTGTAAATTGCATGGTAGATTGCCCTTCTTTTTCCCATAAGAGCCAATGGTAGATTCAAACCAGCCTTTGAGTTGGTAGCTCAACTTCATAAGACTACACCATCAGAGTTTCCTTTCTATCAATGTTGTTGTTGTTAAGTGTTGTGGAGTCAAGTATGATTCATAGCAACCCCCCTATGAACAAAAGATCTGAACCCTGTTCTATAACTATCATCATTGCTCTAATGTTCACAGCGTTTCAGAAGGCACGTTGTTTAGGAAGTGGATGCCAATCCTGCTTCCAAGCCTATCTTAATCTGGGAGCCTAACAAACACTGTTCAGCACAGGTAACCATTATGGCATTTGACACACCAGTGGCAAAGCATTCAGTATCATAGTCACGCAAGTTATCTCAGTACAGCAACTGACAAACTAGTGCTGTACCACTTGGAAGGATGTTCTTCCCAAACACAATTAACACCAGGCCCAAGGACTGCAGGCTCTTGGGCAGAACTGACTTTTAACAGTTTATACCCAATTCTCAACGAAAACAAGAGAACATACCCTCCAGAATCCAACTGCTTCACACATGAGCCTCTAAACCATGATCTTTCCACTCAGTGAAGTACTATTCAAAAATTAAAAGAAACATATAATAATTCATCTCAAAAACAGTATGTACATAAAAAAAGACTGACACAGTAAATGTTTTTATATATACATACTTATCACAAAAAATATTAAAAAGATATTACATTGAATGAAATAAAGCAAACACAAAAGAATTATTCCACTTAAAATTAGAGAACATCCTTATGACTCAGGGTGAAGTCTCTCTCAGGGAGGAGTGATAGGGAATGGCAAAGGACACACTGACAAAGAAGATTAATCAGAACTGGCTT
>NW_006399953.1:180474-181761 GCF_000299155.1 Elephantulus edwardii
AATTTCATGAAATAATGTATGAGCAAGAGCCTATGGTGATGAAGGAGGAGGTTCAAGTTGCTCTGAAGGAATTGGCAAAAAACAAGGCTCCAGGAGTTGATGGCATACCAATTGATTTATTTCAACAAACAGACGCTGCCCTGGATGTGCTCACTAAGTTGTGCCAGGAAATCTGGAGGACAGCCAGGGGCCAACTGACTGGAAGAGATCAGTATTCCCATTCCAAAGAAAGGTGACCCAACTAGGTGTGGAAATTATCAAACAATATCATCGATATCACATGCAAGCAAGATTCTGCTGAAAATTATCCAAAATTTTGTTTGAAACAATATGTCAACAGAGAACTGCCAGAAGTGCAGGCTGGATTTAGAAGAGGTCATGGTACTAGGGATATTATAGCTAATGTTAGATGGATCTTGGTAGAAAGCAGAGAACACCAGAAGAATGTCTATCTGTGCTTCATTGACTATGCAAAGGCTTTTGACTGTATGGATCACAATAAGCTATGGCTGACTCTGAGAGGAATGGGAATCCTAGAACATTTGATTGTGCTAATGTGAAACCTATACTTGGACCAAGAGGCAATAGTCAGAACAGAGCAGGGAGACACTGGATGGTTCAAAATCATGAAAGGGGTCCATCAGGGATGTATTCTGTCTCCATACCTTTTCAATCTGTATGCAGAACAGATCATCCGAGACGCTGGGCTGTACAAGGAGGAATGTGGCATCAGGATTGGTGGAAGAGTCATCAACAACCTGCGTTATGTGATGACACAACCCTGCTTGCTGAAACTGAGGAGGACTCGAAGCGCTTGCTGCAGAAGGTCAAGGACTGCAGTATTCAATGTGGATTGAAGCTCAACATCAAGAAAACAAAGATTCTCACCACTGGGCTAATTGGCAGCATTGTATGGATGGTGAAGAGATTGAGATAGTTAGCAGTTTTCGTTTACTTGGTTCCACAGTCGATGCTCTTGGTAACAGCAGCCAGGAAATCAGGAGACGAATTGCATTGGGAAAGTCAGCTGTGAGGGGCCTCTTAAGAGTACTGAAGAGCAATGAAAGGCTGGAGACTAAGGTGTGTCTGATCCAGGCTATAGTCTTCGCAATTACATGCTATGCATCAGAGAGTTGGACTGTGAATAGGGATGATAGAAAGAGAATTGATGCCTTTGAGCTGTAGTGCTGGAGAAGAGTGTTAAATATACCATGGACTTCTAGGAAAACAAACAGGTTTGTCCTGGAGAGGGTGAAGCCAGAATGCTCCTTGGAGTCAAGGATTCTG